>NC_058139.1:8200583-8500583 GCF_011075055.1 Mangifera indica
AATCACCAAGATTATCAAGAATCTTGAACCGCTCGAGAAGGAAGAAGCCATGCGCACCATTATCTTCAGTCTGACGTGCGAGCCAGTGACCCGTGTGGGGATGTTATGGAATTATAAGAGAACTTCAACGTCAGATTGAGATTAACAAGGCTGAACTGGAGTTAGTTCTTCACCAGGTGGCGATTTGTCGGGCGCAAGCTCAGCAACAGATTCAAGAAACTGATGATTCGGTTCTTAGTTATGAGAACATTGTTAATTCTGAGCCCTTTTTTATTAATCAAGGACAAGAGGAGAATGATAATTATGTTGTTCCGGATAATTTAGAAGGAGATCTAAATGTTAATGCGTGGACCCTGCAAGATCCCACCATGGTGTCCACGTTGCAGATTAAGTAAGATTTTGTTAATGAAAGTAGTGAGGAGGGTGCAAAGGTGGTGGAGCCGGTGATGGCCACCGCAACAACGACTACTACGCAGCTTCTTGAGATACCGTGCGAGAGACATGAGGTGAAGTTTGAGGCTGATCAAGAATTGGTTGAGAGGAGGTTTGTGCCTTCGACACAGTTGCTTATATCATCTTAGATTTTGTTATAGGGCTTGTTGGAAAATTAATCAAAATGAAGGTATACATTGGAGATTCAAATATCTCAGGTCATCTTGTTGTTGAGGATGATGGCATTTGGGCAAGGGGAAGTCATGTATGTTTCATCAATGTTAGTGATGTGTTGGATTATTTGATGACAAGTTTTGTGTTAATGTATGATCTCATTTTGATATCATTTCAACAGAGTAGAATTTAGTAAATATTGAATCCTTCTATTGATTATGCAAAGACAATGTATGGTTACACTTGAATAATTTGATTGAAGACAACAACGTGACCCCGATTCATCAGGTTTCACCCGGCTCGGTGCCTATCTTCCTTGGGCCACCCATTTAGATATTAGATCGTTCATATATATGTTATCATCTGGACACAGTACGCAGTTGGGATTTGGAGGTTTGTGGGATTCTTGAGGAATTTATTGACCCTTCAAATGGTGAGTGAAGGCTATGTACCTGACGAAAACATCATTGCAGAAGATTCAGAGGAGGAAACCATGCTGATCACGCTACAGAAATTGTGATGAGACACTGGCTCTCACTCACGTTTTTTAACCTGAACCAATTTATTATGCAAACTTTCAAACGGAGCTTTGTGGGATTTGCTTGACTTTCAGCTTGGTAATTTTATCGTGGGTTGTGAATATGTTTACAAAATTAAAACATGTGCTAATGGCTCAGTGTAATGCTTTAAATCTTCGTTAGTGACAAAAGGCTTTACTCGAGTATGACCTTTGTGCAATGGCTTATTTCACTTTTATTTGCTGCCGTATAGTTGTTGTAGCTGTTTGAAAATGACAATTTTTTTCATATGGATGTGAAAAATGACTTTTTAAAGAGGGACACTTTTGAATAAGTCTATATGACACCTCTACTTAATTATAATCATCGACCTGACAATGTTTGCCATTTTTGCAATGTTTTATGTGGATTTAAGTAAGCTTCGAGAGCATTGTTTATCATATTTAGCTCCACCATTAGTCAATTTGAGTTTTTATTTAATCATGTGATAATGTTCTTTTTACATGCATAATTAAAAGGGTATATTTTTTTGTTCATTACTTTAGATAATTTATAAGGTATTATAGAATTAAATCAATTCCTCAATATACTGTTTGAAATGAAAGTTGTTGGTTACTTGGGTTATTACCTTGAGTTAGTAGTCTTCTTTAAAGATGTTGATTATTATTTATCTTAAGTTAAATATGTTAATTTTTGTCTCGTATTAACCTATTAGAGAATAAAATTGTGAACACTTTATTAGAGGTCAATGTCAACATTTCTTCTACAAAAGGAATTTATTCTTGATGATCTTACTTTGTATAAACAATTTGCTATAAGTCTAATCTATTTAATTACCATTAAACCATACATAACATATGTCTTTCATATTGTTAGTTAATTCATAGTTGTTTCTTGTGTTACTCACTTTGCAATAGTGTTATGTATCATTCGATATATCAGAAATATCTTGTTTCATTGTCTTTATTTCTCTACTTAATCCTTACTTATATTATGTTCATATTTTATTGTTAATTGAGTCGATGATCCCACATATAGATATTTCACTATTAATTATTGCTTTTTTTTGTAAGATTCCCTCATCTTTTAGCATGATAAGAAGCAAAAAGTCGTTTCCTGTTCAAATACAAAAGCAGAGTATGAAGCACTTGCAAACACTAATTTTGAACTTCTCTGGCTTCATTGATTGTTACATCATATGAGTATCTTATTTCAAAGCTACTATATTTATTGTGATAGTTAAAATGTTATTCAAATTACTTATAATGATGTTTTTTATAGCATACTAAAACATAAAGATTTATTATCATATTATTCGTCATCATTTATTTAATAACACATTTCATCTCACTTCAAAACCTTGTATCAATCAAATAATTGACGTCTTCACCAAAGTCTATCCTTTGGGACACTTTCGGTTACTCAAGTTAACAAACTCTTTGTCCACTTGAGTTGAGAGTAGAATGTTAGGATATATTTAGAATGGACTGTTTCTCATTACATGATTTTCCTTATATAGGATTTTCCTTGTATAGATTATTATTTGTTTAAGACCCATGTGTAAATTCATATGTATCAATACAAAATTATATACCAAAATTATTTCATTCAATTATTCACAGAAAATTTGCTGAAATTACCAGAAGAAAATTAGAATTTACTTTTACAAGCATCTTTAGCACTGCTTCTATGAACTTCGACTTCAAAATTTTCGTAAATAGCTTCTGTTCACTCAAACCAAAAAGCTGTGCCTTCTTGAAACAAAGTTTCAACTGCATATATTTTTACAGACAGTGCAGCTAACAAGATCAGTGGCTATCTCTCTTCTTGTTTGATTTTCAAAATGCATAGACAGATAAAAAGAGAAGATGCTTCTCAAATGCATATAACAAAAGTACTTGATTGATATAATAATATAAAGAGGCAAAGCACATGTTTCCCATTTCAGACCAATTTCTACATATTACAGCCAGCTAGAAATGATTAAAAAAATGCATTGTCTCTCATACTGCTAACATTGCTTTCTTTTCCTCTCAGTTGGTCTTAGTCACTACACACCAGCTGTTTCTCCTAGTCTGTCTCTCAAAATCTTCACTCCCATGTACCTGCATATCACAAGAACTCAAGTTTTATTGTTAAATGCCTTTGCAAACAATCATTTAGAAAGTTTATTTAAACTTATTGGATTATTGTGTTTACCTTCCCATCATCAGGACAGTGGCTTGGGGATTGGTGCCTGGAGATTCATTAAATGTTGAAACATCGACTACTCGAAGGCTGTCAATTCCAAGAACCTTGTGGTCAGGGCTGACCACCTTGCCCACATGGCACCCCCCATGGTAGTGCCAAATTGTGATCACAGTGTCCCTGCAGAACTGCCCCAGGGACTTGGTGTCATTGGTATGCTTAGGTACAAGATTAACATTAGCCTTGACACTTGCGTTGAGTATAGACTCAACAGTTTGCTTATTACATTTCGTGTAGTTTAAGAAATGTTGTGATTGTACAAGCTTTGCAGCCATACGAATGCCCTGAATGCAACGTTTCAGATCTTGTGGATGGCTGAAGTAGTTAAAAGTAACAGATGGATTATCATCAACATTTGTGTTGACCAAAGTAAGCTCGCCTGTTGACATGGGCTTGGCATTTTTTCTAAAACGAAGCCTCCCTTGAATGCCTCATGGGGTAATTCTCTCTTCCTTCTGATGTAAGCTTGAATGGCTTCTGGTGTTCTTTGCTTTGGAGGAATCGTAGAGAGCTGCCCAATCTGGTTAAATCACAAAAAAGCAACTTAGATCGTGCTAAATTTATGCAATTACTTGGAAATAAATCACTGCTCAGTGCTTACCTCTGCTGACATGATTCCATGGTGACAATGAATGCTATCTCTGGACTGTCCGTATCCACTGCTGGCTTCAATGTACACACCAAACTTTGTGATCCCCACAGTTTGAATAAGTGACTGCACAACTGGTCTGTGAGAAGGAACAAAGATAGAGTTCATGGGGTTGTCAGCCATGCCTTTGCCAACAAACTCATTGTCAAGTACTACAGGAATTTTGAACTTCTCAAGTTCGGCTTTAGGTCCAACACCACTTAGCAGCAGCATTTGAGGTGTCCCAAGTGCTCCAGCTGATAAAATCACCTCACTTTTTGGGTTATCTGAAATGTATGCCTCGTGTTGGTTACCATTTTCGTCCTTGAATAGAACTCCCACTGCCTTTGGCCGCTTTCCTGTAAGACACATTACAGAACTTAATAACTAAACATTGAGAGTTTTCCTCGTCAAATTTGTCATCATGTATACCTGATGTATCGAAAATAATTTTTTGGACTGTGGCATAGATCAAGACAGTAATCTTTTTGGGGTCTGCAGAAGCAAGTATCTCAGCAGAGGTGTGACGGCGACCGAACCTATCAAAAATGGTGCCACCAATCTTGGTTCCAGATATATGATCATAGGTAAATCCATTAAAAGGTGACACCCCTACATCCAAAAGACTGTCCCTTAGTGCTTTCTGCAATGGTGCAAGCTTAGGCTGGTGAACAATTTGTTTCTCCACCCATGGATACGACTCATTTACTAGCTTTTCATCCCATCCTACTCTCTTAATAAACCTGCAAGCCCAGAAGCTTCAACATCACTAAAAGTTGCAGAAGTTTTGCATAGTAGGTCATGGAATTATACAAGCAACTGCAGATTTATGGCTTTTAAAACATACAGCTGAAACATTGGTTGGGGAAACAGATGTTTGGACCACAGATAGCAGGTGTCATGGTGAGAAACATTATGAGAAAGTTCTATGTCTCACTATTATTTAGATCAAATTCTCTTCCAACTAACCTCGACCATTAATGGAAACAAGAACTTGTCCCACAAAAAAGGCATTTAATATGAATAACAGAGAAGCCATTAAAATGGAAGGTGGGTTCATAAATGTTCTGCTGTCCTTGTTCTGTGTCATTGTAATGAAGGCCGTTTGGTCACCATCATCACAGCTCTCGGCACATCTTAATAATTGTTTGCTATTTGGAAGATGAATACCAACCATGCATTTTAACTGGCTTCAAGTGAAACTAATTACAATTTACACGACCATAATAGAAGCTATACTTTATTGTGATATAAAGAAGAAAGTTGACTCAAAACCCAAATGAGGTTTACTGGCACTGAATTCAGAAAGATTTGGATTACCCTGATTGATATTGATTCTTGGTTAGACCAAGAAAGAAAGGGATTAGGCTGATGATATTGACAAGACTAGTGATTTTTATTAGTATTGAAGAATTTTATCTGAATTAGATCGTCATTTTAGAGTAGAACAAACTACATCGAACTAGTAAAATTTTACTAGCAATTTGAGCATAAAGGGGAAATAAAACTTCACCAAAACAATGAATATAACATTTTCAGGTGCTTGAGTGAATAGTTTACCTGTACCTATTTACAAAAATTTGTTGATAAAGAGAGGGCTTGAAAGTCACCATATTAAATATTTTCAAACTTAGCTTTCCTATAACCATTAATTTCGATCTTGCATTATATGCTTAACTTTATAACAACATCAACTATAATTTTTCTTCTTTTGGCTCTCCACTATTGTTGATACAGTTGGACCATAAATGGAAAAAAAAAAAAGTCTTAATCATTTCTACAACATTAAAACAAAAATAAAATTAGTCTTAATCATGAATCGAGTAATCAACCCTTTTGAAATTGAAAATTTAGAGTGATTTAAGGCACATACCCCGCATTTGCTCTGGTGTAGAAGCCAGCATTGATGCTGGAGCCACCGCCCAAGACTCTAGCCCTTGCATTGAGGACACCATCGGTGGAAATGAAAAATTGTGAGGCAGAAGTTGGTGAAGTGTCAGCTAAAGTCAAGTGAAAGTTGCTCAAAAATGAGACATTCACATTGCTGAAAGGCACACCACCTCTCTCCAGCAGTAACACTGTGAAGTTCTGAGAAAGTGTGGCTGCCAATGGGCACCCTGCTGTGCCTCCCCCAACAATTATGTAGTCATAGCCATTCTCGACGTTTCTTGATGAGAACGATGACGATGATGACGAAGAGAATGAGCTTGCTGGTTTGATAAATGGGTACCTGTATGGATTGGCATACTTGCTACTAGCTGAATTGAAAAGGAGACACAGTATGTTACCACTACAAACATATAAATAAGAATGCAATTAGGTGAAGGACAAATATTCCAAAAGATGATGATGACAATGACATGAAGAGTCCAAATGGAAGAGTTTATGGCAAAATCTGTCACAATTAACTTTGATTTCTCTGTAAATCTCCAAAAAAATAAGATTCTGACACATAAATAGCACATATTCTGCAGATTGGGTGGGGGTGTGTGGGGATCGGTGGTGTTTGTGGGAAAACTTCAGATTTCATGCAATTTTCTACAACTTCTAGAGTAACGAATCTATAAAAGCTAAACTCCAAAGCAACACAACAATTCTAAGTAAGATTTGTGGAAAAATAAACCATGAAATAGAGATCAAGATCAGTAGAAACTAAAAGGAGAGAAATTAAAGCAAAATAAAATGAAAAGACCTTGACAGGAAGAGAGCAAGCTGAGGCAAAGAGCTAAACGCAGAAACAGCTGCTTCTGTTCAACAAGTAAAGCCATCGAAAAGCACCACACAGTGGCCACTGAAAACCAGTCAAACTCTCACAGAAGAAGTTTAGTTCTTCAACCTCTATGTGGCTCTCACTGGTTGGCCTTGTTTGGGGTGGTGCTCAGAACCGATATATTTATACGTAAATATATATTATATTTATATAACTAAACACGGGGATGATGATGAACATGGATGAGAAGGGAATTTAAAAGCGACAAAAAATATATGCACTTCTCAACTGTAATTAAGGCTACTGCAGACACCAACAGGCAAAATCATTAATGAAGAAATGAATGCTTACAGTTGGAGGAGGAAGCATTGGCTCTGAACTAACTAACCCCACTACTTCTCTTGCATGAATTCAACTTGACCATGGCTTCCCATTTTGTAGAAACAACCAACAAACGCACAGCTTATCCCTATATATACTACCTTAATTATAAGTTCTATGAACCACTCCTTTTTATCTTCGTAATTGTGGCTTTTAAGGATGTTTTAATAACATATAATATATCTAAGCTTTTCTACACGAAATAGCATGCACAAAGACAAAAAATATTTTCAGAGCAACAATGATTTTAAAAACGGATAGGACAGGTCGGTTTAACCGTTTGAACCGGAATCGGCTCTAAGTCTGGTTGTGTTAATATAAAAAAAAGGGTTTTTAATTGAATTGGTCAAACCTAGTTAAAAATCAGGTTTGATTAGATTTGATCAAAATTTAAATATTTTTTAAATTTTAATTATTTTTGAATAACTTTATTATTTTTTATTAGATTGGATGAATTTCTAAAAGTTTATATGAAAAAATAAATTTAAAAATAAAATAAAATAAAGGATCTCATATTCATCAAAATGTTTTCTATAAGTAATAATTTACATAATTATATTTTTTTTCTATATTAAAAGATTGAGATTTTTTTTATTTTAATTGTTTCATTGAAATCAAATGAATAATTATTACTTTTTAAAAAGGATATATTTTAATCTCTATAGGTATAAGTATTTTGATTGATTTTATTTTTTATGAATTTTTAAGCAAAATCTATTTATTATAAGTTGATAAAAAGTTGAACCGATCGAACCATAAATCAATGAGACAACCGATTTGATCACCGATATAGTTTTTAAAACATTACAAAGTAATACTATCTATAACCACTTTGAGTATATAAATATGTACTCACTTATATAGGTCAACATGTGATCGTATGTTATTTTATATTTAATCCAAAATTATCCAATCACATAATAACACACGTCAAATATATACCTATTTATGTATTCAAAATGGGTAATCATTTATGTAACCATAGGCAGCATAGGTCATGCTTATTATTAGGCTAACAAGAAAAGTAATCAGTTGTCCATGTGAATTAAGTTATATTTGGAAGCTTTTAGCTGTAAAAAATTTAACACATATGTTCATCACAGCACATGGCTATGGGGCTGGATCTTGCTTTGATATTAATGCATATAATTCACTAGATTGCCACTTGACTTGCCGGAGCAATAAATAACAATCTGACGGAAGGACAAACATAGAAGAGAATGGAAATTTTCTTAAGATACAAGAACTGAAAATCTCAAATTTCCTGTAGTGATAATGTTATTTCTCCTCTCAAACTTGACAAATATTATTATGTAATTGCTATATGTGGCTCAGCATCCTTCTTCTTCTTCTTCTTCTTCTTCTTCTTCTCTAACCCTTCAAATGGGACACCAGACTTTAAATGGAATCTTCGAATTTATTAATTGGCCATTAAAAAGACCATTTCCCTTCTTATGTTTTTAATAAATAAATGAAAGACAAGACAAGACACTGTCATTGTTTCAGAGCTGAACTGGGAAAGTTGTAACGTTGTAATGAATAATAAACAGATATATGTAATTTCCTAAGCTACAAAAATAGAATTAATTTGTGTTTCTGATGAAGAAATTATGGCAATTACTGACTGAAGAAACCATCCGCCGTACAATACGACGACGGATTTAAGAGAGTAGATGAAATTTTATGAAGAGGGCAGAGGCTGATTTAATAACAAGTAAGGGAAGAGATGAACCAAGGGAAAAAAATTAAATGTGTATTAAATTAAAATGAAGAAGGCACAATTTCAACTCAAAATTTATTAGTTTGACTTTTCTTGTGAAAGATTTCTTTTATTCATATATATGTATATTTTATGAACGGATAATCCCATCGAACTTTATCGGATAGGTAAACCTTAAGATTTAACGACCGGATTGAAATTGTATTGGTGGGTGGGTAAAGCATTTATTTTGGGTGTAAATAGTTGTATAATTTATTTTTCAAATATAGGGTTTTAAAATGAGAAAAAGAAAATGAAAATGACAATGACTAATTATTAATTGATAGCACCAACAGATTTGGGTCTGTAAATTAAAAGCTAAATGACGCTGTCCATAAGATCTTCAAGTTCAAATATTTGATTTGACACATTATTAATTGATAAAACGTAAGATCCACAATTCCAAACAATAAGAATATTAATTTGGGTTCTCGCAAATTAATGTACTTTGTAGTTGCAGCTACATTTTCTTTATTAATTATTTATTGTTTGTCCCCCTTATCTTTTGTGGCCACCAATTAAAAAAATATATATATTTATTTATTTATTTATTATTTTTTAGAATTTGCAGTGTCAAGAAAACTATCAGGGTTTGCCCTCCCTGGTGTTACATCAAACTTTCCCATCATATCTTGCATGGTGTCTAATAGTCCATACAGGATTTGTTCTTTCATCAAAATGCCACACCCGCCGTATCTTCTCTTCATCTTCAGTCTTTACCATCAGCCTCCGGCGATGGCAGTGCCGCCTCCATCGTCGTCGCATCTTAATCATCATCATCTCCGCCAAAACCAACAAAACGAGATAAACATAATGTCACCATTATCACCAGCAATGAAAATTGAAACACAATGTGGCTCGATTCTTCCTTAATAATTTCTCATATATCCCAATAAAATTTTCAGTTATGTTTGTTTCACGTTGGCGTTTGAAAGCAAAACTGGAAATTTAGAAATAATTATAATCAATGAGAATTAGTGGAAAAATATTTATTATGAATGTATGGAATTATACAAGTGTGGAAGATAATATATTTTTTTATGGTGGTTCCTCATGTTGCTAGCGGCGTAAGTGTTTGATTATGCTATGTTATTTACATATCCGAGAGAAGTTCCAATACACTTAAATTTAATTTGAAATTTAAACCTTTTTATATCAGTTAGAAGTGGGATAATTATACAATTTTAATTTAGTTTAAAGTTTGTCGTTTCACAGGGGTTTGTCACCTCTTAGCAACTTATCTAGGGTTAGAATCGAATCAAACCGAGCTCAAACTCGAGCTTGGTTCTATTTACACATAACTTGAACTCGATTCAACTCATTTTTCATTATTAAAACAATGTCATTTTAATACGTATTGGTCAAAACGTTATCGTTATATATCAAAATTTTTAGTTAGAAAATTTAACGAGTAGCTCAAGCTTGTATAGAGTTGACTCATTTTGCACTTGTTCAAATTAAACTTGAGCTCAAACTCGAACAGGCTCAATTCGAGTCCAGCCCTAAACTCATCTCGTGCATTGCTAAAGTTTTGTTTATGGTGAAATATGAAGTCACTTTCACGTGACTTGTATGAAAACTTTGACAAAGGATTTCACAATCACGCAAAGGAATTATTGGCCCATAAATTTTGACACAAGATTTGAACGGTGGAAACAAATGGTATATATGTGGTAATAAATTTGAGTGAAAAAAGGGAAAAAAATTGTGGTCTAGCAGTAATTTACGGGGTGGTAAGATAATATAACAAAATTATGCGGGGACACCTAACAATGTGAATGTAATAAAAATTCTTTCCTCTCGTATTCTTCCAAATTGCCTTTTTTTTACTTGTGAAATACTAGGCTGGAAGTTGTTAAATTTCTGCTTTAATGCAAATTGTTTGAGGAATTTACCCTCAAGTTAATTTGAAGGATGAGATGAATGTTTAAGTTTTCAACCGCACTAACTTATGAATAGCTTTCACATTTTTAAACGGCCAAATGACTACATTTTCACCAATGTTCGATGTAAACTCAACTTTTTATTGATTAATTATCAAAAATCTAAATATTCATCTTTTGATTAAATTTTATTATAAAATTTAATCATATTTTCTCTTCTCAATTTAAATATCTAACAATAGCCTCATCCAAAGCTTGAAAAATATTGATTTTTCCTTAGGGTTTTTGTAAACATTGTTGTCAGTTGTCAGAGATGGCGACATCCACGCTATCTCTCCCTCCATGCTTGCCTCTTGACACCATTCCATTCCCGACCATTAATGATCGGCGAAAGTGGCCAATGAAAACATGGTTTCGTCTCCGAACGAAGATGATGATTCATCTTTGTAGGAGACAAAGACGTTCATCTTCATCTCAGACTATAACAACAAATCGTCATCGTCTCTCAGATGACAACAATTCATTTATTTCATATGAGACGAAGACGAATTGTTGTTTTATCAAGGTGAGCAAAGGAGTCATTATCGATCGATTTCATTGGACTGTGATGAAGAGAGAAGTTGGGAGGGAGAGAGAAATTGACTGTCATCATCTCCAACTGTCGATAGTGATGGTTGAAAAATCCTATTAGGAAAATATTTATTTTTTAAACTTTATGTAAAAGAAATTTGTTAGAAAACCAAACTTGAGGTGAGAAATGTGATAAATTTTTATTTTTTAAAATTTTTTAATAAATAACAATTTTATCTTGACAATAATAATAAAATTTAATATACAAATGGATATTTAATTTTTTAATAATTAACGGATAAAAAATTGGATTTTGGTCGAACCTTAGGTGAGACATTGTGATTTGGCCTTTTTAAACTGCAAGTTTTTTTCTCGTTGTCGCCGGGTGACAGGCCATCAAAAGGCATTTGATAGTTACGCTAACAAATAGACGTTTAGGTTCCTAATAGAAACAAAGTGTATGATTAACCCTGCCATTAAATAAAATAGTAAACGAACAACATTCAACTAAACTGTTAACTAACGGTTTTCCTTTTCGTCGTAACTAACGATTTCCCTTATCGCCGATAACGGTATTTCTTATCACAGTTAACTGTCTTTATGTGCTCCGTTAAATGACAGTGTTAATGTAACCCTTTATACAACTAATGTTCGGGCCGGCCTGGTTTGTATCCACTCTTATTTGCAGGCTGTTGCGCTTGCCAGAGTCTTCAATCATGTTGCAGCAACGCCTGAGTTGAATGTGAGAATTCACAGTTTGTAATATATTTTTTGTTTTGACGCCTTTTTTTGTGAATTACATGTTATTCCCAAAATCTTTATTCTAAATGTTACTTTTTTTTTTTCAACAAAGAATCTCACTTGAGTCGCTCATATAATTTGAAAGTCTAATATTGAAATGTCGTAAAAAAAGATTTAAACTCATAACCTCTTATATATAAAACTGTTTTTATTATCACTCAAACTACTTGTTGTGGGCTTATAAATGTTACTTAGTATAAATCATTCCAATCTATAATAACAAGATATCAAACTTTAATGAATGAATAAGAAAGAAGAAAAAAAATGACCAAAACAAGTTTCAATTACAATCAAACAAATGTGTTCAATTTTACTCACGAGACAAAATTGGGTTGATAACCACATTAATCAAAAGCCACCAAGCCCTAGGAAAATCAATAACCTAGGCCCAAACTTGGAAACTATTAAATGGGGGACTTTTTCACAACAAATCATAGACCTCCCTGTATGCGGCACTTGCACAAAAAATATGCCTTAGGATAAATAACTTTCATATTTGAAATAGAATCAGAATTCGTGGACCTAACACGGTGTCAGGCCTCACCGAGAGGGTGAGCAAAACACTTGCATCTCTGTACACAGAAGAGCTACTTCTGTTTAAGAGATTTTCATCTAGTCTTCTTTTGATGTATTTGATTGCTCAGTTCTGTTTCCGGATGAAGTTACTCCAGATGAGGCACTTGACGACAAATCACTTGTGCTTCCACCGTTTCGGTAGTTTTTTGATGGAACGCCAGGGTTTCTAGGAGGTTCATTAGTTGCAGCTACTTGCCCCTCCTCTGCTAGTTTCTTGAGAAGGTTCATAACCGTGGGAACCAGCTTGGTAGACAAGGAAAGAAGACCAGGAAGCTGAAAGGTTGAACACACATCATACACAAATTTTTAGTACCAAAAAACACGAAAGAGTTAAAATTTTCAATTTTCAAGAAGGATTTTGTTCACATGGAGATTAAACAATTGGTTTTATTTATACCGTTATGAATTAGAGTTTTATCTCAAACTTCCAATTTCCAATGCTCATAAGATGGCCTTCTTAAAAAACATAAAAGAAAAAAATTTAGACACTTACGACACCATGGCCAAATTCACCAGCAATGTCCAATTGCACCCAAAGTGCTTTGATGAGCAAATAGCCAACGAAGATGACGCATAGATACAAGGGATTTCTGCCATAAGAAGATACACGCGTAAGCATACAGTATTAGGTGGATGAATCCTAATGCTAAAACATGCCTTGATACCACAATTGCAAGGAAGATAAATACCTGAGAAGAGTCATAAATTCATTGAACCCAAGGATGACCAATGCAACAATTGCCCATGGAGGTGGTAACCAGTTGTTGTTGCGTTTGTTAGCTTCCTGAAAATATTTTTTTTGGAAAAAGGACAAATAATAAGACAACATCACTGACAATGCAATAGCAACGATGACCAACAGAACCAAAACGGCAATAATGTTGATTTGCACAATACTAAGAAACACCATCAATTACATAAATATAAAACAAGAGGTAAAATCAACAAATATGTAAAATATCATGCCTGAGCAGAAATGGCTTGAGTAACAATATATTCTGTCTCTGACTTGAATTGCCTCCACAAAGATTTGCACTGAACAGGTGTGATCAATGTTTTTGACAATGGAACCTGTATTAACAGTGGAATAACCACTTATTCAAAAGAAGAAGATACTCCATACATGAGTGTCCCTGTAAAAATTTGGTTTGCAATACCCCAGGGAATTTCCACTTACCACACAAAATATTACAAACTAGTAGAAGGAAGAACATTTCCCAATCAAGCAGTTTGTTAGTGTTTAAAAACATTTTTCATCATATGGAAGTTTGATACTTCCATTCATTATGTTTTACTCACTTTTATTGTGGCTTGTCATTCAATTATTGAATTGTAGATTTCAGAAAACAGAATGCCAGCAACAAAAAGTAACCTGTTCCCAAGTGCTTGAGGCCAGGGGATCATAATTTGAAACCTCCCTATTGGTAGAAGCAGTACTGCTTGTAGAATCCACCAAAGCACAGGTAAGTGTACTCTCAATATTATCAGTCTCATCATCCAAACGGATCACGGCCATAACAGCAAGCAATTTTAAGGACTGGAAAGCAACATAAAACATATGATTAACAAGGAAGCTAAAAATATAGAACAATAAAGTTCAGCAATTGAATTCTATAAATATTCATACAGCAGAGCGAGCAGTTTTGGTGATTGCTCGAATGTCTTCTTTGCCAGTCCAAACCCGAGGCATTGAATCAGAGTCGTGGCTAAACATTGTTGTAAACCTATTTGCAACATTACAGTTAATCCCCACACATTAGAAACTGAATGAAATCAAACAATTCAAATAAAATAATGCCAGAGATGCTACCTGTCCTTCATTCGGTTCAACACCCTTCCAGCTTCTTCCCGTGATTTTGCTTCAACCACACCCATTGCATAATTCTCTAGATTTGCAAGCATTTTCTCCTTGGCTACTTCATCCATGTCAAAACCAGAAAGTGCACTAGATAACCCAGAGACCACAGATTTAGTCTCTTTCTGTAGAAGTTTCTTTATTGCAGGCCAGGTATCATTACTGGCTCCATCTAAGAGAGCTTCTACAGGTCCTGATAATGCTTCATTTAGTTTTGACTGCAAACAAAAACATCATTGTTGGCCAAATCATATTTTTTTAAGCAGAGTACCAGCAAGACAAAATGCTTCTGATGTCACAGAGAAGACCCAACAATGGCTATACCATCAATAGAAAAGGGTATTACTCATAAATACAATTAAATTATTACATAATCACAACAGGAACTTCTATTTCGAAGGTATATTATCACGTACAGAAGCTCATACTATTACTCCATATTCTTCTCAGTGAACTAGGAAGCACTCAGCTGAGGAAGTAAAAAGTCCAGAAAGAATGAACTAAATAATTTATTATACCTCAAATTGAGTATTAAGTTCAGCCAGCTTTGCAGCACGAACAGATGCAATATGAGCATCTATGTCACGTTGGAATTTATCCCGCACTTTAGAAGTGTCCCAGTTTGCTTGTTCAATTACAACATCTGCATCAATCAATCACAAATTATACTTGGGTAAGCACATCAGCTCCTTTCCATACCAATTGCTCTTAAGCCCAATCACTAACCCAACATGTCAAGTTTTACTCCTACAAATAATTGTAACAATGAACCAAATGTCAGATTTGACTACTGATGTCTTCTAAACTGTACAATGACTTAAATTACACATATCCTCTGGTTTTAGGAATTTGTTCTTCCAACTCCAATTTTCAGTTTTTGTTTAATAGGCTTAAACGTCATTCTGCTAGACTAACAAAAAGCCAGAACTAAATTTTTTACATACCTGCACATGCTTTATCAAATTGAGTTATATAAGACGTAGAGCAGCGACTTGAAGCTGATGAAAACCCTTCCCCTCCACTCAAAGCCTTATCAAATGCATCCTTGAATTTATCCAGAGTTCCAGACCTTATGTGTCCCAACATAGATTGGAATGCCGGCAAGACAAGCTAACAAAGAAAAAGAAGATAAAATAAGATTAAGTAATAAAGCACACATATCATGGGAAGAGCATCACATTCAATGCATCATCAGTTTATTGCCACAGCAGACATATATAGAAGAAACCAGAATAAAACAATAATTTAATCTGAATAAAAGAATAACTTGTAGTAATTTTTCTTCAAGCTGCTTTCGCTTGGAAGATCTGACACCTTCATCAAAATACATAACTTCTGCATCATACCTGACAAAAAGAAGTAAAGGAAGGACTTGATATTTGAATTCTGATTAACTAAAAGAAAATCAATGACTTTGGAAATGCTTGTGAATTATTTATAGAGAAAAAAAGAGCATATACCAAAGTAAATACTTGCAAGTGCACACACAGTGAATATAAAGTTTCTTATTTTACAGTTAATTTATATATTGAAAGTGTAGCATCGCCACTAGAAAATTATAGATTTTAAATGAAATAAAAAACTGTTACCCTGATAGACTACTATCAAGGATTGAACTGAGCTTCTTCCCAAAACCAGAAACTGGACCAGATTGTACAGCCTCCTCCAACTCACACCATTCCTGCGACAAATTTCAAACCAATTCAGCTGGTACCAAGCCATGGAACATCAACTAATACTTAAGAAGCAGTTAAAAATTTTTTTTTAAAAAAAAAAAAGATGATAAAATATATTAAAAATCTGGCACCTCATTTGCCACAAAGTTCGAATACTTTTCATTGGCAATTTCTTCACAGCGAACAGTAGCTACCATGACCTAGATATAGGAGTTTCATGAACAACATTAACAGCACCACTGTAAGGCTATTTAAAATTATATCCACTGAAGAAATGACATTCAAATAATTACCTTGTGAGCAGGAAGGTCAAGGTCCTTATTCTCCTTAATGACTTTCCAGATTTGCTGCGCACTAAAAGAAAACCCTGAAGCTGGAACAACACCGCGTCGATCTCCAGCAAGCCCTCCCGGTGCAATGGAATGAAAGAATCTTTGCCTCAAACTAGCAACCTTAATTTATAATAAGTCACATAAAACAAACAAATATAGATATGAAAGACGTTTGTTTAACCAAAAAAAACAAAACATAATAATAATCATTTCTTTCCAAATTACATTCATACAGTGAAAACATACATATTTATGATACAGACATTCATTCAGCAAAAAAAACTTAATTATTTCAATTCATAATGAGTTAAAGTATCCCTCATGGAACATTAGATATGCATCGGGTACCTGCTCATTGAACTGCTCTTCCTTTTCTTCATAACTTGAGAGAGCAACAACTTCAACCTGCTCATTTTTAGTAAATAATGTCATCAGTTTATAAATATAATTATTCCTCCATCAAACAATGAAGGCATGCTCCTGCATATAGAAGCATTACACTTACATTAAAAAATTCACTAAGAGGAGTTTCCTTATGGGCTTGTGGCTTAGGAACAGAATCCCATATCTGCAGTTCAAGAGAAAAAGATATAAGGATTACAAATGAACATCAATAAAGTCAAATTTGAAAACAAAATTTTAATATAGCACTAAGCATTATACCTTCTGAATATCTTCTCTTAGAACAGGTTCTAAATTTTCCAATGGTGTCTATAAACAAAGAAGAACAGAGAAATAAAAACTACAGCTCATTGTATAAGAAAATGATCAACAAACAATAAAAAGTAAATAACCTAAATAAACAACTCATGATATCTCAAGCTACAGAATAAAATTCAACAGCAAAAGAAGCATACCCGTGTTTTGTCACGTATGACAAACAGCAAAGTTGTTTTCCGCGGACTAAACAATCGCATCATGACCTAGAAGCATATTCCATTATCAATTTATAAACTTAAAATTTTTATGATGCCGAATAAGGGCTGAAAAGAGCTAGACAGACATGGATTACCTGGAATACAGTCTTTAAAAGGGGTTTATTTGCAGCTTGCTCACGGCCAATGTCATGACACCACCTACATGAATATGCTTTAAGAAGAGTACGAAAATACAATATACAGCCAGCTGATCAATGAAAAGAAAGAAACATAGAAAGCTATGCAGTCAAACCGACGCATCCTTCTATAGCAAGACAGAATGACATACATGTTTATTAGCACTATATCTGAAACAGCAAGGGCAAAGAGGGCACTTTGCTTCTCAAAAGCAGTATCATCCTGAGAGGAAAACCAGATAAAATTCAGTAAGCAAATATACCTCCATATCTTCTCAAACCAAATGTTCATTTCTACATCCCAGAATCTAAGCTAAATAAATTAAGATCATACGCCTAAAAATATGTGCATGCAAATGATTATCACATTACCTAACATGGGATGTTGTGAAAAGAGATATGGGCATGCAAAATTACCTCTCCCCTTTCCCTTCCATCAGTACCCTCCAAGTCCATTATAAGAGTACAGGGATCAATGCCAGCACATCTTGCTAACCATATACCCTTGGTCGTTTGAGACCTAAAGAGAACCAATTTTTTGTAAGTTATTTCATCTTCCATTAATAAAATATGAAATTACCATGAGAATATCGAGAGAACATGCCTCCCTTTAAATGCATCCATTTCCCTGAAGTTAGTACCAAACAAACGATTTAACAGTGTGCTCTTTCCTGTAATGATCATGGAAACAATGTGAAACTCTTCAAATTTGCATACACTTCAACTTATGCAAGCTATAATAAACCAACAAATAAATAACAAATAAACAAAACAGACAGGCAGGAAAGAAATATCCTAAGAAGCAAAAATTTAAAAAAACAGATTAAAAGAGATGGTGCACAAACATCATTCAGGAAAAGTCATTCTGTTTTTCACATCAACATGACAACTATGCTATCAAGGAAAAGTGAGTTAACTTATATCTCACCATGCTTCAGCAATTCCTAATTCCCAGGGGTCATACTCTTCTAAAACTCATTCAAATTGCATTTGGTTTGAGAATAAAACATTAAACCCTTGTTTCAAAATGCACAATTTATAAAACATAAGTCATTAGCTCAAGGAAAACATACCGCTACTTTGTGGTCCCATGATGGAGACTACAGCATATGACAGCCCATAATCACCCAATTTTACTTCCTTAATAAAGTGCTCAATTCCAGCAACATTGAATATACCATCCCCATCAAGAAGCTGAGTTGAGCAAGATTCTTGACTATTCACTGGAGAAAGAAAGGTGTTCAGATATTAGCAAGTAATCAAATTCACAGTTTATTTTCTTTGATAAATCCCAAACTGCAAAGAATAACAGTATATTATAACTATTTATCTTTAATCCAAACTGTAAACCATGCCAATCACATTATAATTTCACTTCCATTCTCACCTTATACGCTCCTCCGTCAGCTGAGTTTAGAAATTAGAATCAAACGTTACAATCTAAAATTTTCTTTTCCATTCTTACCGACAAAAGAAAAAAACTCAAAGAAAACAAACATCACATCTAATTTCCAATCCAAAAAGCACAAAAGCTTCAGATTCAAATTTTAAGGAGTTCAAAACCTTACAATCAACATCGTTGCAAACAAATCTAATGACATCACATTAAATAAAATTTAATTAAATTAACACATAACGCATTCTAACACAATCAAAATAAATGAAAACAAGATTACAGCCTATTCACATTAACGGATCAGATATTACGACGATGTTTCAAAGCGGGAAAAAATAATTAATTAGCAGTTAAGATAGCGCACAAATCAGAGATTAGAAATAACAAGAAAAGGTAAAACGCACCCATTGGATTGCCGTTTTGAGAGGCCGGAAGAGAAAGAGAAAGATGAAGTGATCGATCTGAATTCAACTTTTGTTCGTTGTTGTAAATGTCGTTTAAAAGTTAGCTTGAGTGGACACCAGAGAGAAAATTTTCCTTAGAAAAATAAAAAATGTGTTTGGTTTTTAAATAATTTTTTTATTAGAAAATTTAAAAACAGTGGACACGTGTGGATCAGATTTCAGAAGACAGGGGTTGGAATGAGATTCCTCCGGTTGCGCTTTGGCTTTAATTATTTTAATTAAAGTAATGGAATCACACCCTCCTTTTGCACGTGGCATTCTTTAAAAATTGTCTTAAGGTTAATTAACGCATATAATAACAATAAAATTAAGCCATATTACATTGTTAATGATAGAAAATCCAATTTAATAAGAATTAATATAAAATATAAATAATAAATAACTTAACTTGTGAAAAATTAATGTACAAATTAATATAAAATATGTTTGCAAGTTTGGCATTTGAAAAAAAAATTGTGAGACTAAAATCATTACTTTATTATATTTCTAAATTCAGACTGCTTATGTGTCATGATTTTACTGGCAACTTTACGGTTAGAGTTTGTGGTGCAGGAGTCTGCGGTTGGGTGAATGAAAGCGGTGACGTGGAGAGTGTAAAGATGGGTCCCAGTTTTTTATACTACCACCGACTTATTGGGACCCATGGGCCGCCCGTCTATCATTTGGGAAAAGTGGACGGCCTGATCGCCGCCTCTTTTATGGAGCGTGGAAGTACGCATCACTTGATTACTCCACAGCGCTGAAATTTTGATTCAATCAGGATACATAGGGGGAGGTAAAATGTGACGACGAGCGTGAAAGTCGTTTGATGGAGATTTGGCTCTCTTTATTGTTTTATAGTTCTGTGGGAATAAATTTTAAGAAAAAGTACAATTTGAAATCGTCCCCATCAGCACACCAAAATGATCATGTGAGAGTACTTAACAAAAAATAATTATCACATTACTTATATATAAAACAACGAAAGGGGAAAGGAGTATTTCACACTCAAATTTTAATTTAATCTCAAATTTATATTTATGAAAAGGAAAAAATTTAACCTCTTATTTATAGTCAAATTATCATATAAATTTTTAGTTAAAGATAGAAATAAAATTGTCATTTCACCTATAAACTTTAAAACTTTAAAATTTTATATTTTTTTTTTTTAGGTTTTAAAAACTAACATTTCAACATATCTTCAAAGTTTAAAAAATTTAGATTCATCCTTAGAGTTTGTTTCCTTTTTTGACCACCATCGATAGCTGATGTTTTCCACTGATCTCCTATTTTCGACTATAAAGGATGACTCTTCATCACTCAAGTCTGGACGACAAAGCGTCATCCAGATTTAGAAGAACAGACGAAGGACGACGCGAGAGTGATGAAGAGATCTCCATCTCTTCGTCACACCATGCGACAAGGAGATGGAGATCTCTTCATCACACTATTGTCGTTGCACCAGGAGAAGAAGAAAGTCGAAGACGATGTTGGAAGATGAAATTGAAAAGTGGGGGTGAAACTGTTATTTTTGAAAGTTATGGGGGATGACTGAATTTGAAAAAATATAGAAACCCTCGGTTCGAGGGTGAAAATGTTACTTTTCAAAATTTAAAAACTTTAGGTAAAGGTGAAATGTTAGTTTCTAAAATCCGGGAGGGGCGAGTAATAAATTTTATAACTTTTTAATATAAATAGTAAATTAATATTTTACCTCTCTTTTTAACAGAAAAAATTAACAAAAGTTTGGCTATGGATGAAAGTTTGAGTTTTTCATCTCTTGTGGGTGTGAGTTTGAGATTAGACTAAAATTTGGATAGGAAATAATCATTTTCCCATAACCAAAATATGATGTTTTTAATAAAAATTTATTTATTTAAAAAAATTAAAAAGTTTGAATATTTTAAAAATAAAATTAGAAAATTTGATCTTTTATATACAATCCACAAACCAATGACCGAATAAAAGTGATAAGTACTTAACCAAGCTAATGAAAAAATGACTTCTTTGGTCAAAATATTGGTTTAATATTATATCTAACGATTCAGTTGATATGATATTTTTTGAAATTCTTTATGATCGCGAACCTCTTATGCTTTTACAATGTGCAGAAAAACTAGTTATAAACGAAGAAGTTAACATTCACTTATGAGATTTTAATACTATTTTGGATAAGTTAAAATTGAACATGCATAAGACCTAAAATCATAGGATAAAAAAGATAGAATCGCATATGAGAGAAGTTCAAAGGAGCACCCTGGGGAAAATAAGAAATTGTCGGTATAGTGATAAGAAACTAAGAAAATTCACACAAAATATGAGTGACAATGTGGCAATAGTATATTAAGATAGATAGAGATTTGAATTGGAGTATAAAAAGAGGGATGGCCAGGGGAATTTGACATATAAAAATTGTTTGGTTGAGTGAGGTTTGAGGGGAGGCTCTTGGTTCCTCCAAATACCATAGCGGTTTTTTTCTTTTTATACAATTATATGTATAATTTTATGTATAAATAATGATATATCATCATATGATTGAATATTATTTTATCTTTAATTTTTAACTATTTAATTAAATTATAATATATCATTATTTATATACAACAATTATATATATAACGTGAACTCATTTTCTTCTCCTTTTAACCTTTTTTTATACTGATTACCCAGTTGAAGACTTGTAAATTAGAGCTCCTGCCGGTTGATAAAAAAGATCAACATTTTTCTTCATTCATCAAATGTTCTTTTTGTATTGGGCTGAGTTGTAAGAATGTACCAAGTCAAAATTAGTCAGACGTTGATTTTTTCAGACACAGCCCTCATAAATATATACATATATACAAGAAAAATTATATAAAAAAAAAAAAAAAAAGAGAAAAAGGTGCTGGGCCGGGACCAATGTTCTAAATTTTAATTTGAGTTGGTTCCAAATCCCTACAGGATTGAAATCAGAGTCAGAACTAGAAACATTCGGTTTTACCAAATTAAAATCGAAACCTACTGGTTGTTAACCAACGGTTGGATATCTGACAAATTCCAATCCTAGGCAAATGACTTGCTCAACCCTAATTATATCATTCAACATCTTATCAGAAATGAAATAGTTTTACGTAAATATTTCTCTAATTTTATTAGGCCAAAACACTTGTTCCACCCGAATTTTTAGGAAACGACAAGTTCTTACTATTAAGTTTGAAAAATCAGTTTTTTCACCCATACATTAAAATCATGCATTAGTTGTAAGAGTCATAGGGCATTTTGTTATTTTGTCATTTTCTTTCCTTTCTTATTTCTTGACTACTCATGTAAGTAATGAGACATCATTAGGGTTAGCGAAAATAATAAGGTCTAGGTAAAGTGAAGCTCGTCAACAACAAATCTAGGCAAAAAATTGTAAATATAAATAAGATTTAACAAATCCAAATTGAGTTGATATGAATAAGGGTAATAATATTATAAAGTTATGTATATAATTGAATATGTGATGATAACATAATCGTCTGATCACACAAGTGTGAGAAATTAAAAAACTGATTAACAACAATACAAAAGTGATCATAATGGGAGAGAAATAGTCTCACCAACAAACTTTCTTTGACTTTTAGTTTCTTTTTTAAATTATAAATCATACGTAAAATTTATATATATTTATATATTATAGGGATAAATTCCTCCTTAGTTTAGTAAATGGAGAGTATTTTTGTGTTTTTACCAATTTTATAAAAAATAAAAAATTTTATTAATAAATTTAATATATAGTGTGAGAAATATATTTAATTTTTATATATTATTATAAAAAATTTAAATTTATACTCTTTTATACATTAATTTTTTTCTATTCAAATTATCATTTGAAAATCAATAATAAACCATTTTATTATTTAAAATCACCTTTTGTTTTTCAGGAGTAGAAAATCTATTTTTGTATAAGAAAAAATGACAGTTAGAAATCTCTTACTTTATCATTGTTCTAATAATAATACAATAATGCTACATGCACAAAAACTGTGCACAAGATTTATAACAGCCCCTTGGGTTCAAATGAAATGAAATCAATTTTATAACAACTCCTTAATCTATAGTCAAATATAAGATGACAATGGTGATGATAGATGGCGTGTGGTAGAGAGACGTGCTGAGAAACAGAACCAATGGCGCAAGGAGGCAGAGAGATAACCAGAGAGAAGGCGTGCAAATGTGAAGGCGTTCTTTTGTGGGAATCAAATTGGGAAGAAGCAGAAGCAATGATGCAATGTGATAGTTGGAGACAATCCGTCAGCTATCTTTAAAGATCTTTTGCGGAAATCAAATTATAGAGATAAAATATTTCATTTTAATGACACTAATGTGACAGTTTTGATACATGACATTTTCCATATTACTGCCACATCAGTTTGTGTATAAATTATATGTACAGTTTCTATGCATGTAGCATTATTGATAATAATAATCTGAGAAAAAAATCTTTAATATATAGAGAAAAGGCTAAAAGACTTATTTTCATTCAAGCTTAGTGTAAACTCAAATTTACACTTATTAATTATTAAAAATATAAATATTTATCTATTTGTTACAATTGTTAAAAATAAAATTATTATTTAATAAAAATATTTAAAAAACTAAAAATTTATCGCTCTTGTTTTAGGACAAGTTTAGTTTCTAACAAATTTTCTCTCTCAAAAAATTAACATTTTTCTTAAAGTTTTTTTTAGTGATTATTGTCAGTAATTAGAAACGACGAAGGTCAAATTCTTTCTTTATCTTAGTTTATTTTTTATTATCATCAATTAACAATATTTTTTTTATTTTGATAAAAAGGATGATTCGTCTTTTTACTTTAAAAAGGATAAATTTTTAATTTTTTAAATATTTTTATTAAATAATAATTTTATTTATGATAATAATAATAAAATAAAATATATTATTAAATATTAAAATTTTTTAAAATTAATGAATATCAATACTTGGATGGGAATCAGTCAACTGGCCCAAAGAAAAAATATCTTTCTTGGGACTTATCCAACGACGACAACCAACCATGTTTAATTTTGTTAAAGGACGTAGCTGACCCAAACGTTGCGGTGTTTCATAGATTAAAGACGAAAAATAATATAATGATGTCACAAATCATGTCTTCATGGAAATAAATCTATAAAAGCCCATACTATTTTAATCAATCCGTTAGATTTTATTCTCTTTATAATTTTTGACATTATCCCATCAAGAACTTTATAATTTATGGGGTGAATTAATTTTGAAAAACAAAAAAAAATCCTTATAAATTGATTTAAAATTTATTTTAACTTAAATAGTTGATATTAAATTCATGGCAGAATGAGACAATTTCCCACCTAGATTTGCCCTGTCTACATTTTCCTAACCACTAAGTTTTAACAATTAAAAATACATTTTTATTAGATTATTTTTTAAATTTATTATATATCAATTCAATCTAAATATTTTTTAAAAAATTTTAATATTTTATTAGTTTTATTAATATTTAAAATTTACTCAATAATATTATCATACCAATTTCATATATATGGTAAATAAACGAAAAACTTGAAACCTCTTATACATGGAAGATGTATTTATTAATAATATTTTAATTATGGTATTGGACTATATTTAAATTTATAATAAAATTATATGTTGAATATACAAATTTATATAAATTTAAGATATATCATTATATGATTAAATAATTTTTAATTAAAGATAAAATAATAATTAATTATTTAATAATATATTTAAAATAAATATAAATAATATTTTTTTAAATTTAATAAAATAAATATAAATACAATTTTAAAAAATTATCAAAATATTTTAATCAGAATATATCACCACTATTACATTATTATTTTACTTTCGAGTATGTGATGTCATGTAATAATTTTATGTCATCCAAAGCCAGTCTAAGTTGTTGTCAATCTAAAGTACAACTGTTCTTCTTCCTTCTCTTAATCATTATTTCCCGTTGCCGTTAGACCCGGTCTATTTCTCTGTTCATCAATCTGTTAACTTTTAATTTTCCCGTTTTCTTTCTCCCCTCTCTCTCTTTTAGGGTTTTGATTCATTTCTTGGAAAACAATACCGGTTTTAGTTCGCCATGACTTCTGTGAGGAACAACATGGTGCCTCCTGGGCTTATGTCCAATCTTGAAGAGGTGCTTTCGAGCAGGAAGAAGAAAAACGACAATAATGAGGACAGTGAACAATCAAAGGGTGACGTGGGTGATTCAACGGAACCTTCCACCTCTGATTCTGATAGTTCCAAGCCTGTTGTTTTGGTCACTAATGGTGAGGGAATTGAGTCCCCTGGCCTTGTTTATCTCGTTCAAGCTTTGGTTAATGAAGGCATCTACAATGTCCATGTTTGCGCTCCTCAATCGTGGGTTCATTTTCATTTAATTTCCTTGTTCATTATCATGCTTTTTGGATTTTAATTTTGATATCTGGGTTTAATTAATTTCGTGATTTTTCTCTTGATTCATTTGAGTATATGGGTTGTTTGTAATTTATCTATTTTTTCTTGTTTGTTTCTCTTGATTTTTTTAATTTGGAAATGTGAGTTTTGTTCAGTTATGGATCTTATTTTGTATTTTGTTTGCCCGTTTGTCTCAAATTTTTATATGGGTACTTGTGTTTTGTCTAGATTATGAGTGCTTCTTGTATTTATTATTTTTTCTGTGCTTTTTGTTTCTCTCAATTTTTGTATATGAGGTTGTGGTTTTATTGTTTATTGTATTTTGAATTGATTTGATTATCTGAGTAGGCTTCATTTTCATTGACTGAGCTGGGTTTGTCAATTAATTTCGATAGTTAGATTTGCCAGTAGCTTTTCCTTTTGCTATTATTATTGAATTTTGGAATATTTTGGTGATTCGTTAGTTTGTGAATGGATTGCTCAGGGACAAATCAGTATCTGGTCACTCTGTGACTCTGCAAGAAACCATTGCAGTTAATTCTGCTGAAATCAAGGGTGCCACAGCATATGAAGTTTCTGGTATGGCTTCAAATTTATTGTCTCAACGTTTTTGTGAAAGAGGCTGTAATATGATGTTATTCAATGAGGATGTAATATTATCCTAATTACCATATGTTTCAAAATGTTAAGCTGTATCTAGTATTGAATTCTTGGTCATACAAACTGCATTATGCTATTTTTGTAGGAGCGTGTAAATGTGTTGTGGCATATTGTTTTCCCTAGTAAAAAATGAATTGTACCCTTTTCCTTGATTTTTGGTGAATTTTAATAATTTTTTAAGGATATTCGCATCATTCTGTGGCCTAAATGCCTGAATTTAGTATGGTTTCTATGATTAGTTCTGTTTTGTGGTTGTAATATAAACTTTCTTTGGTGTTTGTTAACAGGGACTCCTGTGGATTGTGTCTCATTAGCATTATCTGGGACACTCTTTTCCTGGTCAAAGCCTGTGCTGGTTAGCATTTATATACTGTCATCCTTTGTTTTTGCATGTGGATTTCAATTTTAAACATTTTCTCAGAGTTTTTATAATTATGATTTTCAGGTAATCAGTGGAATCAACCGGGGCTCAAGCTGTGGTCATCACACGTAATTTATTTACATGTGCCTTTGTTCCAATTAAATTATTTTTCTCATTTGCTGATTTATGTGATTCCTTTTTAATATGTATCACCTAGTGATACCTGTTAAAAGCTTTTATTGAGTGACTAATCACTGTTTCCTGTTCAGCATTCTGCTTCATAAATGCAAACTGAAATTACTTGTATCATTTTAAAATTCACCAGATTCTACTCGGGTGTGGTTGCTGGAGCTAGGGAGGCATCAATTTGTGGAGTACCATCTCTGTCTATATCCTTGAACTGGTGAAGTGTCCTCTGTTATATGGGATGTAATTTTAGCTATCTTAAATCATTGATAAGTGAGTATTTGGCCTTATGATTTTGAATAGGAAAAAGAATGAAAGCCAAGAAAGTGATTTCAAGGATGCAGTCACTGTCTGTTTACCTTTGATAAACACAGCTATTAGAGATATAGAAAAGGGAGTTTTCCCAAAGAGTTGCTCTCTGAATATTGAAATTCCCACCGCTCCATTGAGCAACAAGGTTTGTCCTCTAAAGTCATTTATCAGAAATATTGGAATTTACCTATGGTTCTTGTGATGCAAATAATGTCAGATTGGGTATAGTTTTTGACAGTATCACTTAATTGGAGCTGGATTTTACTTTTTAAAGACATTATTTGTTCTCTTAACATCAGCAACTTTTTATCTGTTTTAGGTGTTCCCCACCGCTAACCTTTGGGAAAAAAATCTGCTTTTTTCCTTCCGTTTCTATTTATTCCCATTTGCAATTTTCCCTTTGCTACAAATTATTAAATAACATGACATCTTTATGTGTCATAAAGTGACCATGCATAAGTGTCCAACTCCTTTTTTTCCCAGCTTACTTGGTCTCAACGTTACTGTTTTACGTCTACTTCTTACTGATATTCATATTTTTATTAATCTCATGCTTGACAGGGTTTCAAATTCACCAAGCAAAGCATGTGGAGATCCACTCCTAGTTGGCTAGCTGTTTCAGGAAACCGGCATCCTGCTGGTGCGCATTACATGTCTAATCAACAGAGTCTTGGCATCCAGCTTGCACAGCTCAGTCGAGATGCCTCTGCTGCTGTGAGTGGCTGTGGATTCTATTTCTTTTTCATTTTATTCGGAATGCTTACTGTATATCCTGGGTGTTACCATGCAAGAGATTTATGTCTCCTGTTCTCTCAGGGTGCAGCTCGCCGTATAACTACACAAAAGAAGAATGTGGAGATTGAATCAGTTGGATCTGCTGGCAAACCTGATACAAACCGGGTCAAGAAGTTCTTCCGACTAGAGGTAAATTAAATTTTCACCACTGAAATTGAATTTCAAAGCCACTGTTGTACATTGTTCTTTAAACTTGGAAAACCAACTCAGCCTTAAATAACTTGTCTGGGATTTTCTGTCTTATCTCTCTTTGCCAAAACAATTTATAGTTTAAGTTTAGCCGTCCTTACTAAATCAGCCATGGTAACCCGCAGTTTCTGGATAAGGAGCCAGAAGATACAGACGAAGACCTGGATTTCAAAGCACTCGAAAATGGCTTTGTAAGTTAAAATCTATCTCTTCTTTTTTACTTTTGAAATGCATTTTTCATCATGTAAAACCATTTCGTACAATGAGAAGTTCCTTGAAACCCAAATGGCGTCAATCCATAATAACACATTCATTTTCCGTTGAAATCATAGGTGGCGATAACTCCTCTATCGATTCAACCGCAAACCAGTTCCGATACACTAGCAGCTGCATCGGAATGGATCTCAACTGTGCTTCAAGAAACTCCATCACAAACATAAAGACAGATTCAGACACAGTTTCATAACCAATTCTGTCAATTTAATCATCAATTGTTTTTGAGTTTCCTTCATTATTATCATTATAATAATTATTTTTTTCTCTTATTTTGCAAAATTTTTGGGAGGGTTTCAAATATTTAGTGGCATTGGCGTTTGGGTGGGTTGTTTGTTTTGTTGATGCAAAATGTAATTACAAACAGCCGGGTCTAAATTTGGCATGACCCTGTGCTATATTATGTATTTTCTAAATATTGTTGCTTAAATTAATATTCTTTTTTATTTTTTTTAATTTTTCGTGCAATAAAAGTCGAGCAAAAATACCATCGACTAATTAAATATAATTTTTGTGAATTATTGGCTGCTCATCTTTAATATGCAATTTGTTTGTAGGTTGAAAATATTTTGCTTAGTCATTTATTTTCTCATATATAAAATTTAATTACTAAAATTAAAAATATTTTCCCAATGATTATTGAGTTGCAAAGACCTGTAAGATATCAATCTTAAATTATTAATTAGAAATTAAAAAAAAAATTCAATGGCAGTTCGTTAAAAGAGTTTCCACTCTTGCGGGGTTTATTTGAACGACGAAACACCGTCTCTGAAATCGAACTCAAAAACCATGGCGACCAAAACCCTAATCCGAACCGGCGCATCTCTGCTGAATCGCTTGGTCTCCAAAAAGCCGTTGCTTCACCAATCAAACACCACCACCGACCCTCACTTGTTCCCATCGCTCACTAAAGTCCATACTTCCGTCCATCTTCCCCCTCAGAATGACGCCTCTTCTCTCTTGAAACTCTCTTCGCAAGCTCTCCTCCACCCCTCTGGCTTGCCTTCTCTCGAATTCTTCTTGCCTGAAGGTGCACTTTCACATCCTCTATTGTTTTGTATGTTTATTCTGTATTTATTTATTTATTTATTGTTTGGTGCTCTGATTTAAATTAGTATGCATTTTGAATGGCGTTGTGTTTTTATTGAGTTGGAGTTAGATGTTGTTAGCAAGAACTGAACTGGCAGTTCTTGTGTTCGTTTGATCGAAGAAGCAATCTAGTTTTTCTATTGCTGCCTTAGTTCTTTAGTGGGTATGAGATGGTTTGGGAATTTGAGTGAAGTGAAATTGCAGGTTGTATATGTGGTTGAAAATGGTGATGGTTTTGAAGAGAAAAGTGTTGTTGAGAGTGTGATGGGATTATATGAATAAATTCTCGTAATGAGACCTTTTACTTGTTCCTTGAAATCATTTGTCACGCATATTGTGGTTCCTTTTTCTTTGGATTTTCTTTCTTCATCAATTTTCTGATTACTTATTTGATAGTTGTGTATATGATAAAAAACAGAAAATCTTAACATTATGCTTAAACCAATTGCACTTGCTGCTAGCTGAGGTTGTTTTTGTTACTCATTTGCCTGCAAAAATATGCCTGAATCTGCCACCAGTTGAACTTTAAACTTTCTGTGGATTGGTTAGCAGTGAAATTACTGATCCTATAAGCTTCTTTATTTGTTTTTCAATTATTTCTCTGCAGGAGATTCATCAAGTGAGCCAATGCTTTTATTCCCCAAAAGGACGTTCCAGCCTAGCACCATCAGGCGTAAGAGGAATCATGGATTCTTTGCTCGGTGATTCTCTTTCCCTGTCTTGCCTCTTCTTTGAGGATTCATGAACTTTGTATATATTTCCTTTCCTTCTCTGCTGTGCCTATGGGATCAATTTTAGCTTGACTTTAGACAATCTGAATGGTCTTTTTTAGTGCATTGCAGTTCTGTAACTTGCAACCGTAGAAAATCTTTTACTCTCTTGACCAAAATTTTGCCCGTGACATCATTAAATTCTCTAATTGCATGAATTTGCATTCTAATGTTGTTTCTCGGAATGCATATGTTGATGCAACTTGTAGTTATAATTGGACTATGTTGGAAATTGGAATGGTCACCATGTCCTGGCTGGGTGCCTTTCCATAGGAATATGCATTTTATTGCCTTCTTAAAAGATGAGTATAATATACTTGTGTTATTAATCCACTCTTATACCTGAGCAGCAAGGCAACCAAGGGTGGACGGAGAGTTATTGCTCGAAGAATAGCCAAGGGTCGGTCAAGAATTACTGCTTAGTAGCTCCGTTTGTGTCAAAATTGATTGGAGCAGCATCAAATTTAGGACATGCCTTTGAATATGGTGCACTAAAGCAAATCAAATACACTTTTGCTCTGTCATGTTCAACCTATCATTGGCTCAAACGAATTATGACTGCAATCCCATGACACTTGTTTTTTGGTCTATTTTTTCACTTAAAATATTGTGCTTTTCTCTATATTATTTTGCTGGAATATGTTGTTGTTAGGATTGTAATGCAATTGTCTAGTTTTAATAATCGCAAATTGTAGCTGCAACCATGATTTGGTTCAATACTAGAGCAATGAAATGTTATAATCTTGATCTGTTGATCCAAATCAATGATACTAGGCACCTCTAATGCCTTGACGGGAATGAGTGCGAGCACTTGCTACCTTGTATTCCTAGGAGTGATAACATGAGCATTTATAATAGCTGCATGGGCCATACCAAGCATGAATAGAGTATCAATTTAGATATTAAAGATGATATATAGCAGGTTATTGGTTTATGAGAATATTGCTCACATGTGCACTAGGGCAGTTACCCTGGAATGGATTTTTCTTCTGAAACAGAAAGCCGTTCTCATTCAGAGGTCTGGAATAACTTCATCTGCCAAGGGCTGCGCATTTAATTGTTTGAAATACTAACGGAGCCGAAGTACTGCCATTCTGGAATTTCATCGCGCCAGGCACCATTCAAAAGACAACTCCAAATGTGAATTTGTACTTATACAAATCCTGGCACATCCTCATAGGCCCAATTGATAAAAGACTTGTTAGGCACTGAAAATTTCTACTTTGTTGAAATAAAACCAAGGAAAAACTCAAAAGCACTCTTAAGAAGATACTGAATATGTAATACCTCAATTTTTCTCATTAACAAGATTAATGTTTACAATCAGTAGCCGGAGCACCATCCTTTGGAGAGAGATGAGAGGAAAGTGAGGCCTTCCCTTGTTGCTTCTTGGAATCATCAAGAACCAAGTGATAAAAAATCATCTACGGCAAAACGTTGCGATTTTACGTGTTTGTTAAATGTCACAACTCAATGTTTCACTTGCTCCCACAATTGAAAGCCTTTAAGTCAGTTTTACGTTATGTGGGTAACTTTAATGGTCCATCCATAAAACTTCCAGCACTGTCAAAAAAAAAAAAAAAACCATAACCATGACAACGTCATCAACCCAATTCAATAAATTGTTACTATTGTATCTGGGAAGTTTTCTAGCAACGTGCAGATTTTCAATGTCATTATACTGGGCATGAAGCTGCACATGGCGCCAGAATCCTGAGAGGTCCCAGTGACCCTCAAAGGTCTTACATTTTTAACCAATTTAATTCCACATTTAAACTAGTGAGACCATTCTATGGTAAGTAATTATACTAACCCATGTGACATGAATATTATCTAATCATTTGAGCCAAACATTTGACATTCCAATTAAATAAACGTAATTTGATCATCATCTTTTATTCCATATATATGTATATGCTCTAGTGATGGGTAAAATATAAAATAAATTATATATATATATTCCTTTTCGAAACCAAACTGATCATACGTTTACAACCAAATGTTGTCGGACGGATTTGAAGTCATACCTCCTTATATATAAAACTCTTTTGTCAGTACTCAAACTAGCTGTAGGGCTAAAATAAATTAAATTAATTTTAATTTTCTTGTCGTAACCACCAACAAGCTTCTATTATCATGCAAGTAGGCCAGAGTGTACCTTTCACTTCATTTTTAAGGCAGGACTAATTGGCTTCCTTTAAAGACATTATGAAAGTGATCAAGTCAATGCTTTCAAACTCCAAAAACATAATCATACATCAGAAAAATAACGCAAAGAAAAGAAAAAGAAGTAAAGGAAAGGAAAGGAAAAGAAAAAGAAGTAAAAGGAAAAGAAAATAAAAAAAGAACCACATGTCAAGAAAGTAACCCAACCAACGGCGTCGAAGGCTGAGGTAGATTTAGATTAATGTACAGTGACACAGGCTTTTTACGTTGGAAAATATGTAACATAATTTGCCTAATGTGACATTTTTCTGACGTGTTTTTTGTGGTACCATTCGCTTGATGAGTACTTTGAATGTACAACTTACTTTTCTGAGCTATCTATACGTGGCTTTTAATAAAATCTTACCGTAAAGTTTACATGAATGAATCTGTACTATCCAATGCTCTCATCTATATAAAAGTAGCTGCGAAAAAAGGGGCAAATTAAATAATGGAGATATGCATAAAGTAGTTTTCACTGGAGAGGTGGCTGATATACAAATTTATATATATGTGAGTGTGTGTAAATCTAAGCGAGAGACATGTGAAAGAACTTACACATATTTATGGAACAAATTATAGCTAGAAATCAGAACTCACTGAAGCACCTGAACTAGAAAACACTTAGGTTATCCTATAACAGTTGCACTCACCATCTTATGCATATTTCAAGGAGTAAATGCATGCTACATAATATTAAATTGAATACATGAAATACCTAAAACTTTTTAATTTTGGGATCATGTCTATGGACCCCAGCTGGTTGTTGCAGGAAAATTAGGGTTTGTCAAGTATTGCCCTCTTGGTAATGGTGACAATGATGATGACGAAGATGAGGATGAGGACGCCGGCTGCAGGGTTGACATGATGGCATCGATGCAGTCCATTGGATTGGTTATTGGCAGTTGAGGATATGACCCAGATGGGAAATTATTACTTGTTGCAAGTCTAGCAATTGGGTCATCAACTTCTAGAGAATCAGATGAAGATGGCATGCTGCTGCAAATGTTATTTGCTTCAAGGATGTCACAAAGCTTAGGCATTGTCGGCACTGTTAAAGGATTGTTATGATACGGCGCCATAGTGATAACGCTTCGATCAACAATGATATTGTTATTATCATTGTTGAAAATTCGGTTCTCTTGAAGATGGTTTGATGAATCATCAAGGCGTTGAGGGACATAATTAGGCAATGACCAACATGAATGCTCAAATGAAGATGAACTTGTTGGCAAAAAAGGGTTCATAGAAGGAGGAAAATGAAATGAACCAACATTGAAATTGTTTTGATTCAATTTGAATTCAGCTTGACCAAAAGTTTGCAAAATTGGAGATGGAGAAGGAAGGAAGAACTGATCTTGTTGAATCAAATTAGGGTTTCCAGTTAAAGGGATGTAAACTCCTTCGGGACAACTAGGGTTATGAAAATCAGAGAAGTTTGCGAAAGCAGGAACTTCGTGAGAGATGAGCTTTTTCTTTATGCTTGAGTTCCAAAAATTCTTCACTTCGTTATCAGTTCTTCCTGGAAGATGCTTTGCTATTTGTGCCCATCTATGAATGAAATAACATACAAACGATCATGTCAGATAGACACAGGTATATAAAATTTTCTTCTACCACTGAGGTTTGCTTCTTAAAAAAAATCGAACTACCTGTTTCCTAGAATACTATGAAGCTCAATGATGAGAGCAGCTTCTTGAGGAGAGAAGCTCCCACGTTTCAAGTCAGGTCTCAGATAATTTATCCATCTCAGCCTGCAACTCTTTCCACATCTCTGCAACCCTGCACCAAAAGAATCAGTAAAGAAAAAATCAAAAGTTGGTGAATTCCAAACAAAAAGAGAGAATAAAAACCTGCAAGTCTTGGAACTGAGCTCCAGCAACCATGTCCGTAAGTTGATATATAATTGATGAGTTTCTCATCTTCCTCCGGTGACCACAGCCCCCGCTTGACCTTCTGCTTGTTGCAACAAGAGTGATGTCCCATCTGAAACCAGTTTTTGCAGGCAATGACAGAAGAAGGAGCTAGATCAAAAAGTTAAAAAGACAAACATATGAAACCACCCGAGTAACAAAATGTGAGAGAGCTAGCAAATCAAAAAAAACTTTGAAGTGGTTGAATTGGTTTGATAATGAGAAAGTGAAAGAGAATGCAATGAGGGTGGCCTTAAGAAATTAATGAAGACAGCAGTACCATGGTGGCCCAGTTAGGGTTTGCAGGCAAAAGGCTAAAAGCTGCAGTTCATCTTGTAAGACTTGTATGGCTTATATTAGGATCTTTGTTTGCTCCTTCTGAAGATGGGTCTGTCCTGCATTGTACACGTGTTACTCATCGAACCAAGAACTTTTGGTCCTTCTAATGCATGGTTGATGATAAAAACTATGTGTGTGTGTATATATAAATATGTGTCACCACCTTGATTGATTCTTAGTTTTGCATAATTCATCAAATCATTGATGGCAGATTTTTAAGATGAGCCAAGGGCTGCAACTGCATTAAAATATTTGGAATAATTTGATTGGGGCAGATCAAACAAAAGAACACGGACTTGGAATCTCCTCATTGGAGCTTTTACCTTTCAGTAAATATAACTGAACTTCCTACTATTGACCAAATACAGTACATTTTAACAGTACGTAAGTTAAAATTAAAACAATAAAACTATGTGTACCTATTTTTGGTATACAATTTGTATACATAGATGAGATGTTATTATGTGATTGAATGTTTCTTTATCATATAATGACAAATGTTTTAAAATTAACTAATTACATGATGACACATCATTGTGTACATGAATTGTGTACCAAAAATGGGTATACATAGCATTGCTCAAATTAAAATGTATAGATAGAACTTTTAAATAAGGCATTTTCCTGATCTTATTTGGTCAAATTTGTTAATCACGAGAGATATGGTTGCTACATATATGTAGCTTTGTAATTAGGTGTTCAAATTCAGGTCAGTGGTGGCCTAAGGAGAAATCCACCGTAGCTTGCTTGACAAATTTAGCTAAATTGAGCTGATTTTGTCTTTTAAAAAATCTACCCACATTGCATATATAAATAACACCGGCCCTAGCTAGGGTTGGACGTGAAATCTTACCACCTTAATTTGTTGATTCAGAAATTTAAATAAGGAGGAATCTCGTGTTGAATCTAGTTTCCATGGAGGAAATGTTTAGAATCTATACATCGTACTTGATGGGATTGGTATTTGTCATATGGGGTTAACTCTAATCTCTCAAAGTTTAGAAGTTTAAAGACACTTGATCTCTTGCTCACTAGCCAATTTCAATCCCCAACACTGACTTAGGGTCAAAGTGTTTAACATTAATAACAATATTGTAAACACCCTCTTAATGTATTTAATATGTTTCACATCAAAGGACATTTATCACTTACGTCAAGTAGGATGAGTAAAATGAATTTCCATAGTCAAATTACAAATCTACAAATTGTCATCTTCAACTTCAAGACGATTAGATTTTGATATCATTTGTCTCTTGAGTTTCTTAATCGTCAATTATTAAATGAAACAACCTAGATCACCTTCATTTTGTTTATCTCTCTCTCCCTCACTCGCTGTATATATATACACGTATGCTACGGATGTATATATTTGTTGCTCTTTTTCTGGTTTTCCAATTGTGACATGACCGCCATAAACAATTATTCCCAAAGGTCAAATTCATGCTTCCAGTAAAGCAACTAATGAAAGACAGTGAGAAAATTTGAGTGAAATGACATCAAATTATTGAAATTTTATCACGTTTGTTCCCCTAATATTCAATGGGAAACAATTTGGCTCCAGTGTTTTACACTGAAATGTTCCAAGAGAATCTCTCCGTTTTAACTTGTCTCTTGATCGAACTTATAATTGTTCAATCTCGTGTCTTTCAACCAAAAAAACAAAAAAAAAACATTTATCATCTCTACGACATTGGGATCATTGGATTATATTTACTAATTATCAAATTCAATTATAAATTCTAATAGAATATATGTTCACATGTAATGTGATGTTAATATAGCTATATAAATGATATTTTAATATATTATATGATTTGATTTATTTGGGCAAGGGGGACAAATTTCATCAAGTCAAGTGAATTTTACAAAGAATACAAAATGCAATAATAAGAGTAGCCATTTTAGTGTAACATTAAAGCAAAAGGATAAGAGTTTTGTTGGTGAAGAAATGATACAATATAGCCCAGCAATTAATAATTTAATTAATTTCTTAGTTATCTTCTCTTAATTGAAAACATTAATATTTTTGGTACTACTTTATCTGATAATTAAGACAATAATGAAAAGGATTTAAGAGCTTTAATATGGAGTTAGCTAGCATATTAAGGGCTCATTATCTACTAAATTATTAGAATATTTTATATAATAACAATAATATAAAAAAAACAATGAGAACAATGGTAACACTTAATTAATATTCAGAAATGTTGAAATACATATAGGTGAAGGCACTTTTGTGATTTGGGTATACTGAGATTTAACAGTACAAATAATTTCATACTATTCATTTACTTTAATTTTACCCTTTGATGTCAAACAAAAACAGAAGAAAAAAATTGCTTTCTTTCAATTGAAAAAGACTTTTGAATTATTAGGCCTAAGAATTCTTCTAAATGAAAGGGAGGCAGTGAAAAAGGTGGCCCTCTTTAGGCTCGAGTCAAATTAAAATTGTATTGAAACACAATGTGTTAATGGAAAGATAGAGCTAATAATTTCATGCATTTTATAAGGTCCACAATTCCTTTATTTTTCTCACAAAATTTTCCTTCAAATAGAAAATCCTAACTACTTCCCAATTCTTATTAATTAACTTAAGGTGTGGCTTTGATTAATCCTTAATGTACATTCTTTCAATGAAGTAAGCATTTATAGAAATAGTAATTAAATTTGGTTTATTAAATTAATTAATAAATCACAACACACACACACACACACACACACACACATATATGTAAGTCAAGAGTTTGATCATTAGTGAGTTTCAAATTCATGTCCTCTTGCTTGGATAACCCCCACCTTTGTGGCTCAAACTATATCCTTCCATGGCTATATATTACTCTATTACCTAGCCTTGAATTCTTAAGCATTCTTTAAACAGTACAAAACTACATAAAATTTAGCTAGATTGTGAGATTAAAGTGAAGACATTGATTATATCAGTATATAAATACAAGATTTTCTATTCTTGTGTGGCATTACAACTTTTCTTTTAGGTCACCAATCTAATCAAATGAATAGTAAATGACAAATTAAGCAAACTAAACAATCCTAATTACCAAAGTAACCGAAAGCCCTCCCTTTTCCTCTCCTTTTCGTACAAATTGAGACCTAGCTTAATTTTCCAAATTTGGATCAATTACTGCGCCCGATAAGGACATAAATATCAATCTATTTAGTTGCTTGTTTCAATTATTACTTCAATTAGACTATAATACTACCTCTCATGCATAACCATATTGTAAAATCAATTCATTTGTTATACAGTCAGAAGTCCTTTTCAATCAAACTTATGAATATGACATTTATAGGAATGATCAATAACTAGTAGATGAGTGTTACACAACCCACAAGTTGAGAAGGTACCTCCCAAATGAATTTGTGGCTTCTAAATCAACTAAAACATACAATGGGTTAGTGTGAAAGAGTAACTTGTCTAAACACTAATTGGCGGGATATTCTCTTATACTCATTCTCCTTTAGGTATAACCCTATTAGGCTGAACCCTAGGATTCACTTCTATAGGACATTTAAGTGCAGCTTGTCTTGAAGCCTTGTTTTTTTGTGAATCAGATACAACATTTATTTAGAAAGCGAGTTTTCTAACTCATTGTAAAAGAAAATTTTGTCATAGTTAGAACTTTCAAAACACATTTGAAAACAAAAATAAACACAATTTACCTAATAACCAACCCAATGTCATGAAAGATAAACCCTAACCAATATTTCCTTAGAAGCTCTACTCAAATAGCAAGAGACAAAAGGGTCTTACCTTGAAAAATACTTGAGAACAAATGCGCAAGAAAAATGGTTGAGTTATTGAAGACCTTCTTAAACAAATTAGGGTTTCTCGAGGAAAAGGAGGTGTATGATGGAGGAAATTTGCAAAACCTAAGTATGTATTTAGGAGCTTTCTTATAAGCATTTCAGGAAAAAATGAGAAGTAATCCAAGCCATCCAAGATAGCATTATAATGCATGTCGACCATCCACCTGTGAGCATGAGACATAACTTGCAAGACATTATAAGTGTTTGAATTGACTCAATGGGCACATAACTCACTGATGCGAAACATTAAATACTTAGTACCTACCCTTATCTTAACAATCAGTAAATCCTTATCACCCATGCAATGTTCATTTGTGTAAAAAGTTAATGAGTTTTTATAGTATTGCCTGCACTCTAAATACTAAAGGCTAATTATTATGTGGTCAAAACTTCTCTTTGGTCAAACTCATGAACGTGATATTCATAGAAGTGATTAACAACTATGGATAGATGTTACACTAGTTTGTAAGTTGATAAGCTATCTCCTAGCTCAAGAAGACACCTCGATGGAATGCAAGTTTCTTTTAAAAGCCACAGACAAGAAATGATGGTCCATATCTATCATAACTTTCACAGTCACTTTGACATTAAATAATAATTTTCTATTATCTTAAAATCATTCTCCTCAATTTTGACAATTGTAATTCAAGTGTAATTGGTTTTGCACCGCTTTGGAATCATAATAATACCAATCAATCCACCAATCTCCACACTTTCTACGATAATTAAATATATAACTCTAACACGTACTAGTATAAATTCATAATAGTAGAAAGTTGAGGACATGACATTAGACACACTTGAAAGCATAATTATTATTACAATTTTGCAATCTCTCTCCTTATGCTCAGAAAATAACACTACCATGCCTCTGATATTTTCGGTTGAACCATATTAAAGATTGATTATTCTTTATATTTTGTGTGTTTTTCCATGTTCTTATATGAAATTCTACCAAGGTTTGATGTACTTATCGTTTGTACAAATTTTCACACTAACATGATTAATTATAAGATGTGATGTCAATATTAGAAGGGTGGTTAATAATATGTAATTAATTAAGATACATACAATATCGAAAGTTACACAATAGCTAACGTTAATTAGATGCATTCTAAACCCATTTCACAAAGATTAAACAAAGCAATTCATGAAAAGGAGGAAATGTTTCAAATTGGGAAATGTTCATTTAATTTGAAATGATAAAAACAAATCAATTTGACTAATTTATTTATATAATTTTCATAAACCTTGTAAAGATTCCATGTAAAAATATAGTAGTTTTAGGGCCCCGGTTCTTGTCTAGTCTTGGTTAAATTCTCTTAATAATTCAAACAAAATGTCCTTTTGTTGCTCTTGATCCTTTTCCAATCGTAATATAAGGTCATTTTTTTTGTTCTCTCCTTATCTTTAGGTGGGAAAGGATAAACATGGAGATCCGACCTAGCAAATCTAATTAATTTGCTTTGATCTGTAATTACTAAACTCATTGTCTATGAGATTATATATGGTTAATTATCATAATTTTCTTTGAAGTTTCATGAAATATGATTTTTTTCATTAACAAGGTTCTTGAAAAATTCTTATAATTTTTATAATCACTTAAAGATTTGAAGAAAAATATCAAAACCTATTAGAAATTTCAATATAAAATTTTCTATAATATTATTTTCATAGACAAAGACGACATTAACAAATTAGTTATCAATTTATATTATATATATTTTTTAGTGGGTAATATTATTATTTTCTTCTATATGATTTGTGATATTTTATGTGTTCATATATCTGAGCACACAACACAAAAATATGTGATGTGTGTGCTTAAATATGGAAGTATATGACTATAAAAAAGGTTATTTTTTATTTCTTGGAAATATATAGCTGTATTGCACATGAAATTCCAATAACTAATTGCAATAATCCCAAGGTTTAAAAAAAATTAAAAAAGGTTAAAGGAAAATGCATAAGTTTTCTTTCTCGTATGGTGAAACATGTTTTGCCAAGTACTTGGTAAAATTTTTCATGCATTGCTTCTGAAATAAAAAAATGTAAAAGATTGGATTGCTTCTGATGGAAGGAAAAAAAAATCAATAATAATCCCCCATAGGACCATAGAATATCCTTGATTTAATTGTGGGCACATGCGACAATTAATTCAGCCACCACTCTCCTGCTTTATTTATTGAGCCATCAGAGGACAATTACAGTAGCCAAAATTTGCTTCTTTTTCCCAACTCAAAATTTTATCTCTGTTTGAACAAGTACTGGATGACATAATGCCTTGCAATTTCTTGACTGTTTTCATTTTCTCTCTTGACACCGTATTTGGTTTTTGGTATTTGTCTTTTTCAATTATCTATAAGATTGTTTTTGTCAAGAACAAGACATAATGCCTTGCAATTTCTTTACTTTGTCCTCCCTCTCTCTTGACACAACATTTGGATTTTGGTATAGGTCCTTTTCAATTGTCTATAATACTGTTTTTGTTTTTTCAAAGGGTTCCGTTTGAAGCTAGTAAGATGTAGATTCCAACATCAATTGATTGTCCTTTAGTCATTAAGAATTATGCAATTTGTGTTATGAGTTCAAATATACATCTTGAGTTTGACAGATTATAGATGAATGATTATTGTATTTCTATCAAAATTTAAAAAAAATTATGTTAAGGGTTTAATACTTCTCCCGAGATTTTTCTGAATGACAATTATCCCCCAAGAACCATAAAAGGTTATTGTTATTTCATTTAGATAAAAGAAAAAATTATTATCCAACGAGACTTAAGGGGACAAAATTGTGGCAAATACTTTTGTCAAACTATTATTATGATAAGCAAGTTCACCCTGTAAGAGCTAGTTCCTCTTTCTTCTATCTTGGATTGAGCAAGTAATTATAATTTATAAAAGAATAGCAATAATTCTCCTAGATTTTTAAAAAGCTTGGATAAAAAGAAGAGTGGGGAAGCCAATCTGCAATAGGGTAAGACATTAATATTTTTTCTAATCCAATTGAGAAAAGGGATGTGCAATTATACCAAGAAACACCAAGACACATCGTCAACATCTTTTGGCCTTGACAATTGTAAAGGAATCTTAATAATTTTTACTTGCACACATAAAAGTTTGCAATGTGTGAAAAACTTGTTTACTTCTTCCATAAAATCAATCAATTATCAAATTATGCGAGAGACAAATTGTTCTTATCAATTTTACATAAAGAAGATAGAGATAAGAATGATGCAGTGACACCAAACTTTTATGAAATAACACTATTATAAAAGAATAATACAAGTCTTACAAAATGTGCATGCAAAATGATATGTTATATTATAATTGAGAGAGAAAAAATGTAAAACCAACTCATTAATAAAGATAAATAATGTGTCAATTAATGGATAATTCAATATCATTTTGCATACTTGACTTTATGTACAAAGTTTATAAATTACTACTTATTATAAAAACCCTTTTCTTTAAACCAACAAAAACAATGAAAAACAGAATGTTAAGGCAGTTGATGTCAGGAATGATCTTTCACGGTCAAATCATTTGACCTATCTGTTGACCGTTTTTATAAAGGTTGTAACCCTAATTCTGATGCATCTTAGTTTTGAGATTTAAAAAAAAAAAAATCCCTCCAGAGAGATGAGTGATTGATAATGAACATGAAAATGTATATACAACAAAATGTAGGTAACCCTACAAGTCCCCACTTGCTTCCCACGGTTCCTTTAACTTTTCTTCACGGCAACCTCCCAAAGAAAGAAATTTAAGTCCACTTACTCCAAGTTGAAGAAACCTTTCCATGTTTTTTCCCTTTCCTTACCTTTCCTTTCACCTCATATATGAAATCATATCAAACTTTGATATATCCAAGAAAATTTTGCAGCTTTAATTTGATGGGGGAAAATCTTGTTCGTTTTAATTTTGTTGCTGGCTAGCTTCTCCACGTGGGAAGTTCATGCAATGTATATAGAAGTCAAAACTTTAACGAATTGAAGATACTGTTTAAAGCTTCTCCAAATAACAAACAACTTTACTAGTGAAATCGACTTGGTAACCATTTCACGTACAATTTTTATGTTTAAAAATCTTCTCTTTTCCATTTCTTTCTATTGCTTTGAGATCTAGAAAGATTAATTCATTTAAAGTATACGTCAGGTGGGGATGATTTTGATGCCCTGTGGTCCTCTTTCTCACCGTGAATATTGGGACCATTATTTATACATGTTATATCAACCACCATGGCCTTTTATTTTTCTGTTCATTTCATCCCTCTAATTACTATTCCAAGCAAGGAGCATTTGTAAAATTAAACGTTATTCTTTTAACTTTGGCCAAGGATGCTTATGTTACTGTTGAAAAAATGGTTTATTCAGTATCATATCAATTTCCTTTATAGATGTTATAAGTATGACTTTCTATGTTTCCTAGAATTACATTCAACCTCTCAATTTGTAGCCTCTGATCACTTTACTGTGGAAGAAATGGTATAGGGGTAGCTTTATCTTAATATCATATCCAGTTTCCTTTGCAAACAATATAAGTATGACATTTTATGTTTACAAGAATTTCATTCAACCTCAGTTTCTAGTCGTTGATTAGTTGACTATCAAAGAAATCCAATGATAGATATCAAGATTAATTACCTTATCCCAGTATCTTATCAGTTTCTTCTCTATACAACGTTTAATTTACAAGAATTACATATATATTTAACTTAAGTTTCTGCCAGCTTATCCTAGGCGGTAGAAAATTCCCATTTGGATTTTATTCTTGTGTTAATTAAATGGTACAAGTACGGGAATATTAGCAATGATTCTGGTTGACCAAGTCTAATCAAGCTTAATTATTACCTGTCACTTGATTAGAACTTGGAAATCTTCATGTAAATAATGATTCAGAAGTTAGCTTGATTAATGTATGGGGATTCAATTCAATGTTTTTAGGAGAAACCTGTTCTTCGCGTTGTTTCTGAGACCTATTAGCCATTCCATTTACGCATATAATTGAGCTGCAATTGGGACCAGACCAAAAGGTGTTCAAAACTGAATCAAATTCTGAATGTTTATGGAAATTAATCAAGAGCCCCACAATTACTTTTCACTTGATTCTGCCTTGAATTATGATTTTTTTTTTATATGTGGGAAACAGCTGATGAGATATCATGAATCTCAAGGTCTGCTAAATGGGTTAGAGTAACTTTATCATAATGTATCATGCTATCGTGATTGCAAACATTCAGTAGGGAGAAAAGATTCTTCGGGATAAAATGTACAAGGGAAATGTAGAAGATTAGATTCAAAAGTTTGGGCCATCTATTTGTTTTGCAGCTTCTAAAAGTACATGAGACTCAAATTGGTCTGCTTCTTATAGTATAGACGTCCATAGTAGAAATATGCTTTGCTATATATATGGCACGTAAGAGAAATGCCCGAGGGTTAAAGCACAAAGTTTGGTTAATCTATTTGCTTTGCAGCTTCTAAAATCATATTATATACTCGAAATCATTCATAACCTCCTTCCATACTTCTCAAGCAACAGCCTGGTCTCGACACTCAATTCATTTTGGTGTCGTTAGTTATCACGTGGCGTTAGAGATATGAATGAAGAATTAAAGATATGGCATACCAGATAGAGATAGCTGATTGATTTCCTTAAGAGATTTGATTTTGGAACTGACTAGTTATGATTAGATCAAAGAGAAATCTGGTCCTAGGTTGAGATAATCCTAAACATATCATATTTTGTATATAAATATGAAAGGCAAAGAGCACCAAAACATAAGAAAGACTGGTTGTGGTTTATATCAATTTTCTGGTTTTTTAACTCATAAAGAGATTGTGAAGTTGATATTCTTTATTCACGGTGAACTTTGTTTTCTCTTGTTTGTCCATGGAGTAGATTGTCTTTGACGATCGAACTATGTAAATAATCCTCTGCACATAACAGTTATTGAGATACATAATAGCCCAGGCATGTATTCCAATGCATATCCCTTTTTTTCACAGCCCGGTTTTGAAAATCCACGAGAAGCAATTGGTCATGTTGTATCTGCTAATTGTCATTTAGTCCACACACAATCAATCTTTCATTAATCTCCAAAGGACACACTTTTGATCTTTCATTAAACAAACAATCCAACACGGATTAGTCAGAAATTCATCTCTTTTAACTAAGTAAACCCAGAAGGTAGACTTAAATACCATTTTTCTACAGCTTATCTGAAGCCTTTTTCAGATTAAGCCGTAGACAAAAGAAAACATAGTCCATAGTCATGGAAGCAACATATTTTAAATATATGAATACAAGCATTCCAAATACTAATATAATACATGTATATGTATCTAAACCAAGTTTTGGGTACTAGTTTCAACGACTCAGCATCAATCCTTTGATGCAAGTCTCTATGTAACTAGACTGTTATCACAATTTGAACTGGGCAACAAGCTGTTGTACTGAGCAAATTTTATCTCCCTTGGCGTCGTTGATTCCTGAACCAATCATGTTGATCCAATGGGATTGGTGGGTACAAATCATTACACAAGTTGGATGAAGGATTAGAGTCAGCACAGCTTCTGGTGTCTCCATTAGTAAATGCCAATGGATTCTTGTAAGAAGAAAACCTTGTAGCCTTATTCTTAGCTTTGGTTGACTCTGTGTGACTTAAATAGCTTGGATTTTGGTAATAACTATCGTCTGATCCTTCCACCATAAGAATATTGCCTGACACTGGAGTTAGAGAAACAGATGAAGATGAACTTGATGGAGAGGTCTTGTCATACAGAGATTCAGAACTTGGGGAGAAGGATGAGTGAGTAATTTGATGTTCAGTGTGGGTTTTAGCAGTTGCATTAATCCTTCTTCCTTTTACAGGGTAATGTTCAGAAGAACTGGAATAGAACCTTGAAAATGGAGTCATCATTTCAGATGGGTCCATATGAACCTCTTCAAACAGCCTGTTTTCCCACGGCTTGGCTGCCATCCAACTGTCTAGCCAGCTCCATTGCTGACTGTTCTTATCTAGCCTGTGATGCTTGAGTGACAGTGCTGGCTTGTTTGCTCTTGAATTAGGACTAGGACACGATCTTGTTCGCTGTACAGCATCACATCTTATAAACATGAATATTTCTTTCTTCACATGAAGCATTAACTGGAAACTTATTCCACTAACTAGCTAATAATATAAAGAAGAAAAACCTGTTGAGAAAGGGAGTAAGCATTTGCTCTCTCCCTCTTGATTGCTCCCTCTTGCCTCAGTTTTAGTTTTGCTCTAACTTCGTCTGCAGTTCCAGGAATATCACACCATCCTTGCTGCAAAAAATCAATTAGTCTAGTCATGAGAACTGAAAGTACCCTCAAAATCTTGTTAATTAACATACATAACGCTATTACAAACTAGAATCATATAAAATCAAATCATCGGCTCACTTGCAAAACATTACCTCAGCCAACTTAGTAGGATCAACCTGATCCACAGCTTCCTCGTTGGAAGATACTTTCACAGTCTTTGCCCATACATGAGCCTGAACTCGAACAAGAGCTTGCATGCACCTCAGTGTCACAGCAGCTTGTTTTCGCACCTGTCTCCCACGAAAAATAGCTTGAAGCCTCACCACTGCCTTCAGGGCCCTCAAAGCTCGTCTTGCCTGCCATTAGCATATTCTCATATAACAAAATTACAACCCCACACACAAGAAGAAAAATCTAACAGTAGTTCAATTTGCATGAAAATTTTGAACCCAACAAGTATGTTACAAAGTGACATATTACTTAATGAGATACTCTCTAATAAATTACATATGATGCTAAGGTTATGTAAAAGTTGACAGTCAAATGTAATTGGTAAAGCAACTTCCACATGCTGGAATTTAAGACCTTAAATGATTTTCTACTTGAAGGCAGAATTGCTTTGGTCACTGTTAAATTAGCTGATTAGAAACAGAGGAAGCACATAGAAAGCACAAGCATGCCAACTTTTCCTTTTGGTTTTGCCTTCCAGATGCACTCTAAATACAATCAAGCAAAATACTAACTCTTGTTTCCATTTCTCATGCATAATAAACTATCACCATCTCTTAACTCTTATTGACAACAAATCTATGTCACACTAGGAAACTTTCTTCAAGAGAATTAACAAGCATATCAAAAAACAAATAAAAACACTTCTATGAAGTAAATTAACAATGAAATAACTCGATGATGGACAAGAAAATCCCCAAACCAAGCAAACATTAGGAGGTCTCTTTCTTGTCAATTAAACTCTCATCTATCATTTACAATTAAAGCTCTAACCAAAACTCACAATTTTCTGGAGTAGAATGACAACAGATTAGCTCAAAAATACTGTTAATTGAGACCAACATCGCTCACCATGCACAGAAATTTTAACTCCTAATCCAACCGAGCTAAAAGTTTGCAATTTACAGCTTCAACTAGTTATTTCATAGCCAAAATTTAATAACTTCAAGAAACAAATGTATAGTGGCCTCAAAGATGAATCTCACAACTCATGACAACATAGGCCATTACCCACAATGTAAAATGTCATACAATGTTAGAGTCTAACAACACGAGAATAATCTGATTTACAAATCAGACGTCATATGTTACTGAACTGATATTGTTTTACAATTATATTTGCTAACAATTCAATGTGAGATATATTAAGTATGACATTCTCTGTTACTAACAGAATTGATCTTAGAAACACAGTGTGACTTTTGTAATTGTTTCCACAGAATGCTCAATATGATATTACTAATACTCAACATCAAAATAATAATGAATTATAGACTTTTACACAACGTCATTTCAATAAAATATCATAAGTATTATCATTCTTGAATTTTAATAAATTAATTAAACCGCAAAAAATAAAAATAAAAATAATAAAAAAATAACAGAAGAATTACCAACAAGCCTCTAAATGCTGTTTGTATGCGAATTGCAGCCCATTCTTGCCTGACCATCTTGAAATCCTTGGGTGGAGCTCTAACCACTGTAGCCACAGCTGCATTGAACGCATCATCAGAAACAGACGCATCTGAGTTCGACACGCGGCCTCTCTTTGATGAAGCTCCTAACCCTTCTGACGGACTCCTCCATAGCCTCCACTTCTTCTTGGTGTTACTGTCATTCACCTTATCCTACAAAAAACCCAGACGTTCAAAATGAAAAAAACAGAACAAAAATTAAAAAAAAAAAAATTTCTCCTCACCTGGTCTGAAATTTGAAGTTTTTTTTGAGTGATCAGTGATATCAGCCATTTTCCAGAAACACCCATTTGAAAAGTTCGGTTCGTTAAGATAAGCGTTACCAAAAACTGTTTTCTGGCAACAGAGAACTACTAATACGAGCGAAAAAATGGAGCTTTTGAAACCAACCAGCGTTTTCGTTTTTTTTTTTTTTTTTCCTTTCTTTCACAACGAAAAATTAGAGAAGCAGTTAAAGAGGAAGTGTTTCAAAAAACTGTTTTTTTTTTTTAAATAGAATTTGACAACAAAAGCTGGATATTAGAGTGCTTGCACTGAAAGATCAGAGTACTTGTTTTTTGGGGAACGGAATTTGAAAACAGAAGCTGCAGAGTGCTTGTTTGAGATGAGAGAGAGTGTAGAACGAAGTGTTTTAAAAAAAAAAACTGGTTTTTGAAAACAAATTTTGACAGCAAAAGCTGGGGGAGTGAGTGCTTGTGACGAAAGATGAGAGTGTAGAACGAAGAGAGAAGTGTTTTAGAAAACTGTTTTTGGACAGCAGAAACTGGAGAGTGGGTTGCTTGAGAAGAGAGAGGGTGGAGCAGTGGAAAGAAGGGAGTGTTAGAAATGGGCAGCAAAAGCTCAAGAGACCGTTGGTGGGTTAAAGTGACAGTGACAGATGTTTGAATTTGAAATTCGAATTTATAAAAATAGTTAATTTAACTTTCCACCCAAAGTATGGAAAAAAACATTTCCAACCCTTTGAATTTAAAAACAACAAATGTCACCCAAAACTTAACTCGGAAATGGAAAAGAAGTCTTGTCACTTTATAGAAAGGAAAATTATCATATTAACTCCATTTATTTCACTTTTATAAATTTATAATGTTACCCCTAAAAGAATCACCAACAATCTAGTGGGATAGAGAGATCGAAATCATATAAAAAATGTACGACTTTGTTAAATTCAATATAATCATACCATTTTCAATATGTGTTTTTGTTATTGTTTGATGCAATCTAACAATTAGAATCGAAACTAAAGCACAATACCACTTAATATCACCTATTTTATGCTTTTTTGGCTAAATAACACATTAATTATGAGGTTAGATTTAGATTGTTAAAATTATATTTAAAGAGATCTAATCTTATTATTTTACATCTATTTAATATGATTTTGACTAAATTATAGTTTTCCAAAGCAATCTAGTGATCTAATGTTGAAATTTGTTTTATTATTTAATATTTTCTTAAAAATTTTGTGAAAAAAAAAAGAGATATTTTTACTCTTTTAATCATTGTTTTTTTGTAAGAGAGTTGGATTTTGAGTGCTAATTGTAGTTTTTAAATTCAAGAGGCGAAAATTGTGATTTTCTCAAACCTTGGCTAGGACATGGTAATTTGCTAAAAAAAGTGACGACTGTAACGGCTATGATGACCTTTAGCCGCCCCTTATTTTAAACTAATCTGAATTAATTATTAATTAAGTCCAGATTAAAATAAAATTTTATAATAATAATTATTGTTCTTGTGTCTTTTCTGGGCAATTTCTCTTGTTCCATGGAGCTTTGCTCAAAAATCTATCAGGCTTTACACGTTCAGAAGTAATGTGACTTGACTTCTATTGATGATAATTAATGTTTTATCATAATTTAAAATTTTTTTATTATAATAAATAATCATAATTCAAATTATAAATTTAAATAAGAGTGACTCATGTCTATCTCCATTGGATCTTATTTAGGGGAGAAGTTAAAGTTTTGTTGAAAAGATTTTGGGCATGTTTCTTTTTTGGTAGAAGTTCTTAAAAAATATACAATTAGTAATTAATTTTTTATTACTAATTAAAAATAGTGGTAAAAACTGAGATATAATAACTTAAATGAATTTAATTGCAAAAAATTAACTCTATTTATTCAATTTATGATTAAGATGAGAAGGAATTCCCCATTGTAAAGTTTGATGAGACTATAAAATTCATAATTCCAAGTAAACATTTTAAATAGATGGAAGAGTCATAGATAAAAATTATTTTCATTGAACATTGCCTTGATACAAAGATTGAAATTTCTACAGGGGTAAGAATCAGTCAAAACACCTGGAAATTAAAAATCCTCAAAAGAGGATAACTGATTTAGACTAGATCAAGAAGATGAAGGACCCCAATTAATATGTATCTAAAATAATATATTTATGAAAAAAAAAAAGGACTTTTAATTAGCATTGATAATTCCCAAAAGCATAATCTAATTAATCAAGTCTAATTATTAGTTAAATTAGAAAGATGAATTGGATTAGGGAGTCCTAACCCTAAGCATGCAAGTGTACTAGGAGAGAACTGAATCTTTGAACTAGGTCTTGGAGAAGCAACAAGTCCACTACTTATTAAAAATGACCCTGCAGGCTTAACCGAACTTCTAGGAGACAAATTGAGAACTTGTTCAACTGTATGAAACTGAAGCTTTGTTGGACCCGCCACTTTGCTCCATGTTTGTAACAATGGTGGCTTCTTCATAAATTCCACTTTCATTTTGATGGATTCTTCTTCTTTCTCTGAGGCATGCTTTTTTGCCTCGTCAATGGATTCACGAGTTACTACTGCAGACTCTTCTGATTTAATAGGTTCCACTTTTTGTATAACTTTAGGAGGGGTATCTTCATCAATTGCAAATTTCTGCACATACCATTTAACACCAGAATTTAACACTAATTGACTCGATTAAAAAGAAAATATCAAGTGCAATTTACCTTGATAGTTGTCAAATCTATCTGATGATCCTCTAAGAAGCTGCAAAATTCTTTGAAATGTTCTTTTGTTGGACGATAATGGCCGCTATATGGCCATATAGCCTGTAAAAAGAATTTAATATATAAATTCTAGTCATTTGTGTATTTAAATTGAATATACATAGTGTTGCTCCATTTAAAAATACCTCAAGGATGCCATTGTGGGCAACCAATCTCCCAGATGCCTTTGTTGTACCCCCAGCAAGAAAACTTGAGTGCTGAAAGAAGCCTTTCTTCTTCTCCCCAACATAGAAGTCCCCGGAAGTACCTAGGACAAATATCCATACAGTACCTTTGGGCGTATCCACGAAAACCCTAGATTGTTTGTATACAAGTTTACCATTTTCCATTATTACTTCATACGCCTCCCTCTCTTTCTGCATCATCATATTAAGAAAGTTTATTTGATATTTTATATTGTAAATCTATATTAATTCTAAAGGTTCTAATTAATGGACTAATGTATGCATGTATGTGCTTACAGGTCCAAGATATTTGATGCATTGAAGCTGTAAATCAGCCCTTGAGCACTTCTCAAGGCTGAGGTCTTTGCCGTCTCCAATGTCCAACCTTCATTTTCACAAAGGTGTTAGTATTTAAAAAGCTTCAGATAAAAACTAAACAGGTAAATTCTTTAAATTGTAGGAAGTAATTTTCTTGATTAATTACCAGTAGAAGAAAGGCTGATTGCTCTCACTTTCTAACCAGACATCATAATAAGGGTGGAGATTGCCACCATAGCGATGAAGTGGATCAATCTGTGTCACAAGTAATTAATTCAAGTGAAAATTATTATCAAGTTCATAAAATATTCTGCTAGTTGGAATAAAATAAGAAAATATATAAGGGATGTCTTGTATGTGAACTCACAGCTTCAAGCCAGTGTATGAGAACTAATTTCTGAGCCTTCTCATCCTTGGACAAACCTTTTCCAACCTACAACATTCACATATAATATAAATCAACTGAAAATCTATCGATATAAGACAACCAAATTGGACAAATTCAACGTATCATTAAGAAATGAAAATACCTTGGCAGCCCTAATTAAAGCCCTTTGCCATTTGGAAACAACAGTTTCTGACTTATGATCAGCAGTAAAGAATGACACAGAACTTTGCCTGAGAGCTGCACACTCCATTTCTTTCCAGCTGCATCAAGAAAACGTACAATAATTATTATATGAAATCAAACAAGCACCTAGCCATTATATATTAAAGAGGGAAAATTAATCAATTAACAAACCTTAGCGTCTCAATAACCACAGCACAAGCAGCTTGGTTTCTTCTAGTCCAATAACTCTTGTAAAACTTCTGCAACGTTAACTTGGTTTCAGCTTTTTCAAGAGTTTTTGCTTTCTCCGAAACCAAGTTATTGTCTCTATTCATATTAACTTCATTTTTGAGTGTTGAAATGTGTGCTTTCAGGCTCTTGAAGCTCATGGATTCTTCATTAATGGGTAATTCAATAACCAACTCTTTGTTCTTGAAACTCAAGATAGTTCTCATCTTTGTCCCCCTTTGATGATGATGATGATTGTAATCCTTTGCCTCTAAGTCGACAGATTTCGCACTAAAAGATTACCTGTAAAAGAAAATAATCACATACATAACTTAGAATTTTTTTTGGATAATGGCCTAAAAGACTAAAATTAGTATGCATTTCACCTGTTACGCGGAATTGATTGATCGATGAATATTATGATGCCTGGAAGCTCTTCTAGTTTTGAGAAATGAACTTATCAGCTAGCTAGCTAGTTTTCAATACACTTATTGCACCAATATCTTCATCTATATATACTACAAACCACATAACCATTTGAAGACTTCATATTGAAAAGTCCGATACAATTGTCACCTTCAAAAACGCTAGAGAGGACAATTCTTGTTGAAAACCCTAAACCCATTCCCTTCAATTCAATAGTTTGAACGGTAAAAGAAATCGTACTGACTTAGATAATACTACAAAGCTACATGCATGCTGGGAGTTTGAAAACAATAAGCGGTTCAAAGTTTCACACATTCTATTATATTAATAGTCATATGAAAAAGAGTATTTCTCCATAAATAAAAGGTCAAACACAAGGGTAAGCTTTGCCCCAATATGCATGTTAGTCAATTCTGAGGAAAAATAAACAAGTCGTTTTGAAGACGACATATTGATTGAGAAGAGAAAGAAATAGAAAGTTCGGCACAATTTAATGAATGGAAGAAAATATAATGTTTACTAAATTCTCTAAAGGGCAAAAGACAATTTCCAACCCAAGTTTTAGTTCAATATCAAAATTATACTTATGATAAATGAAAAATTCAAACACCCATTTATAAACTAATTGTCATTACAATTTTCAGTTATAAATAAAGGTAAAATCATTATTTTACTATTAAACATTAAATTTTTAAAAATTAATATTATTTTCCTCACAAGTTTTAAAAACTAACATTTTACTTCATTCTCAAAGTTTGAAAAGTTTATATTTTACCCTTAGGGTTTGTTTAGTTTCCCTGGCCACCACCATTTTGGCCATTGGTCGACACTTTTCACCCATCTTTCAGATCTAGCGACAAAGGATAGCCACCTAACCACCATGAAGGACAATACTTCATCGCGTCATCCAGAGGAGACAAGAAAAGACGACACTTTGTCATCTGAACAATGAAGTGTCATCCTTCATCAACATGAGAAGGACAGCAAAGCGTCATTCTTTTTTGAGTCTTTCAGACGTGATGCCGACAATCGTCATTCTTTTTGGTGGTTAGGTGGTTATCCTTCATCATCAAATTTGGAATATAGGTGGAAAGCATCGGTCCATAATTGGAATGGTGGTGGTCAAAGAAGCTAAACAAAGTCTAGGGAAGAAATCTGAATTTTTCAAACTTTGAGAATGGGGTGAAATGTTAGTTTTTAAAACCTGAGAAAAAAATATTATTAACTTTTAAAAATTTAGAGTTTAGTAGTAAAATAACAATTTTACTTTCATTTATAACTAAAAATTATAATGATTATTAACTCATAGATGGATATTTAGATTTTTCATCTATCATATGTATGTTTTTAAGATCAAGATAAAACTTGCGTGGGAAATAGCCCTTTGGGCTTCTCTAAATTTCTATAATTTGGTCATGTCAAACACTTCATGCATAAATTAATAGTTCTCTATATAGATCAATTTTCTTGACATAAATTTTTCTCAAATTTTAAAGATTTTACCTTATGTTTCCATTTCATTCATAAAGTCATAATTTAGTATTCAATATAAAAATATATATACATACTTTAATATATAATTTAAGGCCAAAGGACTATTTCCCACCCAAAGTATGCGTTTTTCTCAAGTATCCCCCCATTAACTTTGAAAATGTCATTTACCCACCCATAGGCTGTTAAATTTAACGAAACTCTAACCCCTGAAAAATATATCTCATTTCCCCCCTAAAATTTCAAAAAATAACAATTTTTCCCAACCCAAATTTTAAAAAATAGCATTTTCCCCCTTAGGATTTTCAATTTTTCAGAATTAGTTTTTTGGCGCCGTTTCTTCCTCTCCGACGACCTCCAGGCGACTCCTCTTCCTCTCCGACGCGGCCTCCTTCCAAAGATTATCCTGAGCACGGTTGTCGACTCGTCTTCATCCACAATAGTTCCCAAGATAATCTCCGAAAGGAGGCCACGTCGGAGAGGAAGAGGAGTCGCCTGGAGGTCACCGAAGAGGAAGAAACGGCGTCAGAAAACTAACTCCGAAAATTGAAAACCCTAGGGGGGAAAATGCTTTTTTTTTTAAACTTGAGTTGGGGAAAATTGTTAGTTTTTAGGGTTTAGGGGGGAAAATAAAATCAAATTTAAGTTTATTTTTAATAATACAAACAAAATGACGATTTTACCGTTGAAACCGTTAATTTTAACTGATCACGGGTGGGTAAATGAGAATTTCAAAGTTAACGAGGAGAAACTTAAAAAAACAACATACCTTGGGTGGGAAATAGTCCTCTGGCTATAATTTAAATATATAAATAATATATTATTATATGATTATAGAATTTTAAATTATTTGATACATAATTTAAATATATAAATAATGTATTATTATATAATCGAATAATTTTAAATTAATCATATGGTGATATATTATTTATATATTTAAATTATATATAAAAAATATATACATATAATATTGATTTTTTGTATTACAAATCTACCAAACGATTGTGATCCCAATTGAGGTTATGACTTCGTCCATTACCTTGTCAACCTCCAATGTACCGAAAGTGGGTGGTAAAATGTCTGCAAGTTAATTGTCTTGGATGAGTTGTGGATCTTAATTAAAGTCATTACAGTGTCATTAATTACGCTTCACGCTGTTTAGAAAGTCTAACCAGACGCCATAAGGTCTGCGACCGACCATTATCTTGTTGATAAATTTCTAATAAGAAAATAAGTCATCTCTAGAATCATATGGGAAAGCATTAAATTAATGTCAAATAAAAGGCTGCATAAGTGATAAACGAGGAAGTTTTATATATAAAAAATATATAAAAAGATATATATTTAATTTTTTTAATGATATATTAAAATTAAATTTTTAATTTATCTGATTTATTGATTATATAGTCAATTATTGAATTTAGAGTTTATCGTACTCAGTATAATTAATTATATCTTAAAAAAAATCGATTTAAATAAATAAAATTATATAATAAAGTATTATCTATATACGTAATTATATATTAAAATTGTATATACCTATATCATGCTTTTAACTAAATAGTTAAAAAGGGTTTTCTTGTTAATCAATTTTTTGAATATATAATTAAGTAATATTTTATTTTTAATTTAAAATTATTTAATTATTTTGATTAAAAATTGAATATTCCAAAAGTCCCACAAAAGCAGCACAATTGACTGACCGTCTCGGCTCCTTTGTTTCCTTCCGCCCGCCACAGGTTGCATGCATGCTTAATTAATTGTAGTCTTCATTATGGTTTCTCATACTATATCGATCAGGGGTCATTGACAATATCCTCCTCCTCAAGGTTTGAGGAAAGTATAAACACATTCAAAGGTTTGAGATAGCAACAAATACACCCAAAAAATTAATTAGTTTATTCTATAAAGACCGCAATACCCTTTGTTTCTTTTCTATTTTATTCTTTTAATTTTATTTTAAATATACAAAATTCAAGAAATAAAAATTAAAAATAATCTAAAACTTTGTACAAAAATCCATAATATCTTTTATTTTATCATACTTCCTGCTTTCAATTTATACCTTTGATAACTTTCAAGGCATTTACATTAATAAATGATACTAAAGTAAAATAATAATATTTTTAGTGCATTTGTAAATATGTCAAACCTTTGGATGTGCCCTCTTATCTTATAAAATTGTCATAACCGACATGGTAGAATCTCAAGTATAGTGGATGAAATGTGAATCTCACATTGAAAAATATGAGTTTTTAATGTAAAGTTTATATAATTTTAAGCTCTCCAATCTTAATAATTAAGTTTTAAAGTATGATTTTCCTAAGGTTATGTCAGCATTACAACGTTCACCTAAGAATTACAAAGGGCTAGCATATAGCCAGCCGATGTGGACGTCAAGACTGTGAAACGTAGTGATATGTTAGAATTCTAAGTAGAAGATATGAAACTTAGATATCACATTAAAAAGTATGGGTTTTACTCAGGATTAGTAGGGAGTTAACGCATAGTCAACCTATGTGGGCATTGAGACTGCAGAAAGTGATAATATGTTAAAATCTCAAGTATAAAGTATGAAATTTGAATCTCACATTAAAAAGTATAAACTTATAGTGTGAAATTTATATAGTCTTAAACTTTCAAACCTTAACGACTGACAAACTCATAAAGCCTTGGACCCTAGGAATTGAAAAATAAATAAACTGTAAACTATACTTTATGTGTAAAATTTCAAAGCTCTTCACGGACACATGTATCACGTATCTATATATGTCACATGCATGAAGCTTGGACCCCGAGGAATTTAAAAAATAAAGAAACTGTGGACTTTATGGACACATTTATCACAACATGTTCCCTCATGTTAGGCAATTCCAAAACGGAAACATGATTTTGCGGTGCCATATGATATCACACTTACATAAAATTCTCTTTGACTCACAATTGAATTTTATTCATTGGGACACCGGCCACTGAAAGAGAATTGTAAATGTCTTCGGACCAATGTGTTACAAGTGACCTTGGACTAATTTACTTTATTATATTCATTAAATTCTGCCAAGGCTATCGATCAAAGACTCAAAATGATATCTTTTTCTCTCATTTTATATTACCACATAGCCTTTGAAATACAATTTCAAGAATTGTCACAAATCCTACTTTGACTAGTGTCGCTAATGACATAAGTTCATACACACACTATATTATGTGTATATGCTTTTATATAAATATGATATTTTATTACATAAATAAGTATTATTTCAATTATTAATTAAAAATCATTCAACTATAAAATAACATATTATATATATACTAATTTATATATTTAAATATAAATATATATAATTTTATTTCATTTGAAATATTATAATCTCGTCTCGTCTTTAGAGGAGCATGCAATATTAGTGTTCTTATTTTCATATTCATATGGTGCCAACACATGAAAGACTAATGATTTTAAAAGTATATCAAAGGGTAAAAACAATATTTTATTTCCTATTTATTTTCCCATTCTTTTCCTTTTCTCCTTTGTAAACTTCATTTTGAAAAAATAATATTATATAAACCTATTTAAAAAAAAATTCACTTAAATATTAAATTTGTTATAAAAATATTGAAAAGACAAAAAAATATTTTAGGTTAAATAAAATGTTGCTCTTAAATTTTATTAAATAATCTTTTACCTTTATATTATATTAATTTTAATTAAAAATAATAAAAATTTTACTAATACAAGTATAGATAAGAATATCAATTATATATAATCATATATTTTAGATAAACTATATTTTTTTAAATATTAGAGGTGTTAATTAAAATTTTATAGGGATTTGAAAATAAAAAAATGTTTGGGTGTCTTTTATTTTTTAAAAATTTAAAAATAACAATTAGATCCTCAAAAACTAAATAGAACATAACAAATTAATAGTGCAAATAATATATCATAAACTATTAAGGTTATAATATATTTTCAAAATATACGAGGGTAATTGTAATAATTTTATAAACAGGATAGAGAAATTATTCATTTGCCCTTGCTAAGTTTAAAAAATATATAACTTACACCTCTACAATACTATTCAATTCATAATGCGGTCCAACATGGATGTTTTTATAATATTTAAAACGTTAAAAACAAAATGAAATTAATAAAACCCCAACTATAATTTTTAGACAAAGTAATATTAATAGTTTTTTATTATTAAAACTAACGATTAATTTTGATAAATAAATAAGAAAACAGTTCTTTTTTTCAAATTTAAAAGATGATAATCTTGTTATTTTACCAATTCTTGAGTGAGAAATACCCATGTGGCCAAATGTTGTTGAGCAAGCACCATGTCTTAAGATATACTTTTCTTTTATAAAATGAAGAAAAAATAAATGAGTAAATAGTGACATTTATTCCATTAAGACTAAGGGTGCGTTTGGTTGGCGGTAAGATAGATTACCTTTGTAATCTATCTTTTATTCCCTTATTTGGTTTGTCAGTAATAAAAGATTACAGTAATCTTCTATTACCAATGTTGACGTGGCAGGTAATATAGGTGGTAATCTGATTACCACCTTCACCTTAGGTATTTAAAGATTACTGGGGTAATCTTGAGTTTATTACAGAAAAATTATTATTTATTAATTTTTTGAGATAAAAATAAATTTATTTTTAATTAATATGACAAATAATATAAAAAATATTTAAAAATAATTATATTCAAGGGCATTTAAATAAAATAATTTACTAGTAATCTTTTATTACCTTTAATCAAACACAATAATTATTTATACCTATCAAATTTTATCAAACATAGTAATCATTTATACCTAGTAATCTTCTAAGTAATCTATCTTTAGGGGGCGTTTGGTTTGAGTAATGTTTGATTACTAAAATAGAAAGATTACCTTGAAGATAGATTACTTAGAAGATTACTGGGTATAAATGATTACTATATTTGATAAAATTTGATAGGTATAAATAATTATTGTGTTTGTTTAAAGGTAATAAAAGATTACTAATAAATTATTTTATTTAAATGTCCTTGAATATAATTATTTTTAAATATTTTTTATATTATTTGTCATATTAATTAAAAATAAATTTATTTTTATCTCAAAAAATTAATAAATAATAATTTTTCTATAATAAACTCAAAATTACCCCAGTAATCTTTAAATACCTAAGGTGAAGGTGGTAATCAGATTACCACCTATATTACCTGTCACGTCAACATTGGTAAATAGAAGATTACTATAATCTGTTATTACTGATAAACCAAACAAGGGAATAAAAAATAGATTACCAAGGGAATCTATCTTACCGCCAACCAAACGCACCCTTAAGGTAATCTTTCTATTTTAGTAATCAAACATTACCCAAATTAAACGCTCCCTAAAGGATTGTTTCAACAAGTTCTCTATGACACGACGACGTATAGGATAGATATCAACTTGAGATGAGACATCACTTTTGGATTGGTATTATACTTCCTATTCGCAGCCCGACGTAACGAATGTCATATCCAACTCTTTGATGGGCCTCAGATCACGACAGCAGGCCCACTTTCATTCCTCCTTCTTCCTGAAAACAAAATCATGAATCAAATTGGAACCCACAAATTTGTCTTCAAGAGACGTAATGGCAGAACCAAAACCAGACCCACCACACACTTCGTCAGGTGTGCTTTGTATTCTATATGCCTTTTACTTTTCGTTTCATTTTAAGCTCTAAAGTTTTGCTCCTTTTAAGGTATCGATCATTTTAACTCTGAAAATTTTGATTCTTTTTAGTTGTTATATTATGATCTTCATTCGGAGAATCTTTTTAGCGGGTATATTTTATATTATTCTATTTATTTGCATTGTAATTTTATTTAGTATTGTAAAATGCAATCTTTAGCGTAGACAAAAGTGAAAATTTTCATTTTTTATCAATAAAAATGGCCTTCTAGTTCTAGGTAATATAATTTTTCGTTGTGATTCATTAAGGAAAAACATGTTTTGGGGGTAGTTTTCGGCTTATCGTATTTCTTTTTCATTTATGTTTTTGTCTGGATAACATATTTAATCTAAAGCAGAGGCATAAGTCAAAACGCTCGCTTTTTGATCCATGAAAATGAGTCTCTTAGTTATAAGAATGTGGGTAGTAATTTATGGTCATTTAAGCAAAATTTGTAGGTGATGAGACTGACTATGAGTTTTCGATTGTTTTGTATGTGTGAAAGAAAAAGACGTAAAATCACCAAACATATTCAAAAGAGCTAAGGAAGAGATTGAAGCTATAGTTCACCATAATAGATCACCACGCCACACCAAGGAAACACATGGGACTAGTGATGACATTGATGAGAACACTCCAGTTGATGAAGTGAAAGGTCCAGGTGTGTTTCATAGAGTCAAGGAAGAGATTGAGGCCCTTGTCGAAGCGGTTCATCATAAGAACGAATCTAGTAGTCACAAGTCTTCTTCAAAGTAAGTCTCGGATTATGCGGTTGCTGTATCTGAAGATGCTTCATTTATTCAATTTGCTTCTTTGAGGCAAACGTGCTGTTTAGATGAAAGAGAGTGTATGCTAGGTTATGTTACAACTGTTCTCTTTGATAATTTATATGATTCTCTTTGTCTACATTGCTACCTTCCTTATGGAGATAAAACTTATATAATTCATTAGGATAGTCTTTTATTTTCTTGATATGTCAAGAATAAAATCTCGGATGAAATCAAACTAGTAGTTTGTGTGACATTGGCTTTGTTCATTTACTTTCATGGTGTAACTAACTCGCAAAGCTGGTCTCAAATCAATTTGATTGATCTTCCATTTTCAATCTTCTATAGTCCTTGTTTTATGCAAATAGCTATTTTGTCATGCGATAGCTTGAATATGATTAAATCCATTGCGTTTGCTTAGATGCCTTTGAATTTCTTTTACTCTTTTATCAGGTCCTTTTATTGTATGGTAGCTAAGAAAAACCACACCACTCATATTGAATATTTGTAATCTCTATCGATGAGACTAAAATTTAATGTGAATTTATAATCAAGAATTTTGGTCAATGCATATATATCCCTAACCATTTGTTGATATTAAAATGTTGAAGTTTGCAGATACAGGTTGATAAGAAGCATATCTGCATATTGAAGTGGCTTAAGATATACTTTTTTAGCAATATGATGCATGTATGTTGCCATCTTAAATGATATGGCTCACTATTATGCCTTTGAATTTCCAATACAAATTTTCAAAGGGGTTATTGATGTGGTTTTCTTTCATTGAACTCCTGATGCAAGTGAGGCTCATTTAAACTTCTTTTGTTGGCTTTTAGCATTATTACCCATTCCAGAGTGTTTATCCATTCCAGAGTGTTTAGAACTCAAAACACTAAACATTATTACCCAGCAACTAGAAGTAGAGGACTTCTTTTTGTTTTCCTTGCCGAATTTATATTGTGATTGCTGTCTTGAGGCTATTATTGTAAAACTCGCATGGACAAAAAATGGTGCTTGGACAAAGAGTGTTTTTGAACAAGCCAAAATGCGCTAAGAGCATAATCTCTTTGGTCAACAAAGAAATGCAGCTTTGCTTTTTAGCTGCAAGAAATGACTGAGTGAGATGTCACAGTACAGCAAGAGCACATTGAATGATCAAATCACTCTATTCAGGCACAATTATCAATATAAAATTTGCAGAAACAAATTCAAAATCTTCTTCTTTTTTTTTTTAATTTACGTCCTTATGTCCCCAAACCTCTCAATTTTGCCTGCTAGTGAGAGACTAACTGAATGGTGCCATCAAATTTCCTCATTTTAATCTTTGCTTCAATGCTTCAGCTCCTTAGCTCACACCCAAAAATTGATATGCAATAAAATGATCTCTTAGCTTCTTTATTCTTCAACTCTGCAACCAGCTTGTGATGCAAACTGATAATAGAAAGGAGAGAGTAGTAATTAAAGATGCTTAATCTGGAACACGAAGTTTCTTAATTGTTATATTGGTTGATTTCCAAATGAATGGATGAGATTTGATCAAATTTACTCCAAACCAAATCATAGAGTGTTTCCCACTTGCCAACCTGCAGAAGTTGGTGATTAGCAAAAAAAAAAAGAACCTGCAGAAGTTGGCTCAAGCAGCACCTAACATAATTAATTAATTAACTCACTCATTTAAATCTTCTGCAGTGCTGAATATACGAGATGCAGTAATAAATGGAATGTCTGCTAAGGAGTTTTTCTTCCTATTATAGCAATGAAACTATCAGAGGAGAAAAGGATAGCACTGCAGTCTAGGCAAGATTTCTTCTGATATTAGTGGTGCAGCAGGTTTTGTAGACCCCGAAAGGAAGCTGTCATCAAGCCTAATGGACCACCTCATAGTGTAGGATATTACATGGTTTTGAGCGACTGAGAGGAAGAGAGCCGAGAAGAGAAGCTGACTTCTGTGAAGGTGAAAACAGATAAGCCAAAAGGTGACTTCTTGGTGGTTTTATCTATTTGACAAGAAAATCTTAATCTCTTTGCTTGTCAAGCAACCAATACCTATATGCTAATGCAAGAAAAGAGAGAAATCCAAGAAAGTTTTTTAGAGGTTCTGAGCTAGATTTTTGGGAAATGGAAGATTGATTTGCCTTTTTATCCTTTTTATTGTTTTTACTTCTTCTCACCCCAGGAGAGTATGTGTGTGTTTGTGCTTCAATTTTCAAGTTCTTTCCCTCTCCTTCCTTTCTCTCTGCCATCATTATTAGCTAATTACCATCATCATAACTTCCAAGTTTTGAAGAAATGAAGGGAAGATTGTGTTGCTTTACATTACTAATATTACAAATGGTGAGCTGGGTTTCTGCTACCAGCAGGCCTTTTGTACCTAGTGATGCTCTTGCTGCAGCTGCTCATCAACCAGGTTAGTTCTTTTTAACCCAAAAAGTGCAACACTTAATGGTTTTGTTGGCAAGTGAAGCTTCCATTTCAACTCTTTCCACACAATGATCACAAACTTTGTCCTCTTCTCCAGTAGGGTTTCTTTGTTTGGTTTAACTTGAAATTAACCTTCTCCATGGAAAGAAAAATTTTCAGTTTCTTACTTGAATGTTTTAATAAATCACAGGTCAGAGTCCACTCAACTCAGACACAAAGATGAACTCGAAAGAGGTTTATTTTATTTTACATCTCCCTCTCTTCATCGCTCCATCTTTGTCATTAATTAAATGCACCAAGCCAATAGCATAAACACTTACTGACTCAACTGTTTAATTTGAAGGGCATGAAGATCATAAATGAAGAAGAAGCATATTCCAAAATAGGGTCAACTCCACCAAATTGCGAACACAAGTGTTATGGGTGCATTCCATGTGAGGCCATTCAAGTTCCCACCACCAGCAAACACAAAAAGAGCCATTTGGGTATTCAGTATGCAAATTATGAACCTGAAGGTTGGAAATGCAAGTGTGGCCCTTCTTTTTATAGCCCTTAGGCTTTGCCATAACATATAATATTTTGCTCTAACTGTAATTGTCATCTTTTTGAACAAATACTCAACTTTGCAATGAATTACTCTTTGATTTTTTTTATTTGTTTTCCTCTTTCAAAGAATAAAATGTCACTTAATCGCAAATAAGATCTTAATGCGATGCAATCAGGATCACTGTTTATACAAAACTGATTTTAGCAAGCCTGTAATTCTATCCGTAGAGGTGGCTGTACGGTAGAAGGCTCTATGGTAGGTGGCTGATTTCAGCAAGCCTTAATCAGGTGCATGATCAAAGCAACCCATGCACCTGATTTTTCTGTCCCTGCAATGAGCATACCAAGAAATCACATCGTAAGCATTCGGGCAAGAGGCAACAAATGGGCCGGACTGGCCTGAAGTCTGGCAATAAAGTCTGGTTTAATCTCAGGCCTGACTCATAGGCCTTCTTAGGTCAGGCTTAGGCACAAGACCTGTGCGTTGGTTGTCTGGCTTGTTATTGAGTATATAATTAATAAAAAATTAATTAATAATTATAATATAAAATTTATTTTTTTTACCAAAATTAATAGATCGGCTCATGGTCACCCAACCCAACCCAACCTATATATATAGGGGTGGGTTATGGGTCTTATGAATTTTGTGGATCGGCCCAAACATCTGTTGTTATCATGTGGGTTTTAGGGTCGATTAGCCCACCAACACCTCTAACTTGGGCTGTCAAACACTCTCCATGCATAATCCATCATAGCCATCTTATTGTATCACAAGTCATAGCATTACATTGAATAACATCTTTATCCTCATCATCCATCTTATTAAATGATCTTACAAATCAACATCTTGCATACATGTCATGCAGTGGAGTCATTACAAACTTGTTTCGAAAGTAACCTATTGGGATTGGCCTATCCATGATCGGTTGATCCAATCTATGTCTAATATTATATTATTTTACATTATTATCTATGACAGTTGATAGCGATTGAGAGCAATTGAGTTTTTATTTTAAAGTCTCAAAACTGTTACTCAACTCCCCAATACAAGTAAAAATAAAAACACAAATTAAAACTCTTTTGCTTGTCAAGATTTACATAACACAACAATACAAAACAATAAATCGTGTTGTGAATACGTATGGAAAGAACCACGCATCAAAGCTAGCATAAGAGATTGAAGTCTAATATTTTGCAATGTCATCATTCATGTCACATGATTACAATTGGGTTACATACAACATGAACATGGGGTAAGAGATTCAAGGTTATGTATGGTCATACTATGATATGAACAATCATGAAAAGAAGACAACTAACGTTCATGTTAAGTAAGAATACCCATAAGTTTATTAGTGATGAACAATTGTACATGAAAAAAAAAAACATGAATGCACTTTCATGGTAGACAATCAATAATTTATAGAGTTATCCCTTAAAAGTTTATTGAATAATTATATTTTGTTGAACTATTGAGATGTGTCCGGGAGGAAACAAAATAAGGCATGATTGAGTATCAAGAGCATATGCATTATAGGTAGAAGTTAGAATGAGTTTGAGATCAGATTTACATGGGTTTCAGATCATAATTTTAGAAAGCATATTATTGATTTGATGATTTTTTATAAATGAATTAAGAAACATATTTTACATGTTCTTCAAGCATTGGGGTGATAAGTTGGGACACAAAGAATGTAGAAAACATATGTTATTATTGATATTGCTATATTTTTTGAAACCGTATAAAACTCTATTTTCATACACGTATTTGTCATCTTTTATCGTATTATATTTATCTGATTCTTGTATTGCCTTTTCCTTCAGCAGGTTCAAATCACTTCACAATTTCAGTTTCTGATAAAAGAAATAAGAAAAATTACAACATTTACCCTTTACCCAAAAAAAGAAAAATAATCACAAACTCACTTACAAATAACTCTTCAGTAAAAACTGTCTCATATTCTCACGCAAAACTCCATAAAAAATGGCTCACTTCTCTGCCTCTTTTGTGAGTCTCTCTTTATTTCGATCCATTCAAATTCTTCTAATCACATTTCTTCATTGAATTGATTGTTTACAATTCGAAAATACTGAATTCTTATTTATATTTAAATTATTAAAATTATTAGATGGAATGTATGTGATCTGGGATTATTCATTATGAGTTAAATGGAAATTTTATGCAAGCTCTGTTTTAACGTACTCTGTTTTGTGGCAGAGGAAATGGAAGAAAGGCAATGAATTTGGAGATTTATGTCTCATAAATCTTCATTTTTTAATTAGATCCAAGAGATTTTAAATATGGTATTTCATATTATTTTCTTGGCAAACAAACATTGGTTAAACACGATGAATTGTTTGTTTTTGTTGTTGAGATTTGTTCTGAAATGTCTCTGTTCTGTTTACTCTGTTTTTAGATGCTGTGTTTCACAGAAAAAATATGATAATGATTGTACCAATAGATTGGTAAATTAGGGTTCATTGTCATACAATGTATTGCATGAGTTTAAATTCCATAATCTCTTCGGTGGTTTTTTTTTGTACATGTAACAGTTAATCGTGAGACTTTCATCGTACTTTAGGCCTAGTTTGTGTTGTTGTATGTTTCCATATTTGATGTAAAAGATTGAAAACTAGTTCATCCATTGCATAATTTAGAGTTGGGCAATTTGTTTAGGATTGCTGCCCATCAGTGAAGAACATTCTCCTTCTGGATTCCGAAGGGAAGCGCGTCGCCGTGAAGTATTTCTCCGATGATTGGCCAACCAATGGTGCCAAGTTAGGTTTCGAAAAAAACGTGTTCATCAAGACTCTCAAGACAAACGCTCGCATGGAAGGTATAATATGTTTATATGACTTCAGAAAAGATTTCTAATGTTCTCAAAAAGTTAATACAACCATTGATCAATATATGTCGATGTGCAGCTGAAATTGCATTGCTGGAGAACAACATAGTTGCCTACAAATTTGTCCAGGACCTGCACCTGTTTGTGACAGGAGGTGAAAACGAAAATGAACTTGTGTTAACGGGCGTGCTTCAAGGTTTCTTTGATGCAATCACGCTTCTTCTGAGGTACTCTTGAATCAAATCAAACGTGTTTTTCAGAAAGGAGAAAGTGTAATTAAATTGTTACTGGTTTTGTATAATAATGTAGGAACAATGTTGAGAAAAGGGAGGCACTTGAGAACCTGGATCTCATATTTTTGTGCATTGATGAAATTGTTGATCAAGGGTATTCTCTAGTTGATGAAATTGCTGCATTTAACCATGTTTGAAAGAGAAAATCTTTGATATAATTTTGTCTGATATATCCAGAATTATACTTGAAATGGACGGCAGTGTGATAGCTGAGAAGGTAGCCATACACAGCATGGAGAGTGGTGGAGCACCCTTGACTGAGCAGGTGATGCAGATTGATGAATGGCATAAGCAACAGCATGCTTTTGGTCAACTGATGTGTTTGTTGTGAAATTGCAGACTCTTTCTCAAGCATTGGCTACAGCAAGAGAGCAGATAACAAAAACGCTTCTAAAATGATGGCTCACCTTGTCTATGACACAATTACAATAATTTGTCAAAGGAGATTTCAGTCTTCCTCTGAATGGATCAATAAACAAAATTACTCATTCTACATCTGCAATTTCGTTGACCAAACCTCTTGAATATCCTTTCAATTACTAAAATACCCTTCTATATAACTGAAACGACTTTTGTGTCGGTCATGGCCGCACACCGACAATCAGAATACCTTCATCTTGTATACGTGGGGCGTGTGGGCAAATTCAAAAGACTACTCATAAGGAAAATGACAAGAAATCAGACGGTGCAGAAGACGTGTTGTTTCAATCAGAAGATCCCTAGGAAATTTAAAAAACCACTAATTATGCCCTGTCCCACGCGTTCGAATATACAAAAATTAATTAATTTTAAAAATTAAATAAAATTTGAATTTCCCTCTTCATTTGTTTAATTTTGGGTCAATTTCTTGCACATGGTTTTTCATTACTTTTATTATTTAATCTACCTATTTTCCAAAAAATTTATATTAAATTTCATCTAGGGCAAAGGACTATGCGATGTTATGATGAGCTGGTGGAACTGTGACTTTGAACATTCCACATGCAAAACTTCATTGACCAAACAAATATGCGATGGCTTGAATCAAAATTCAACATTTTTTTTTTAATGTTTTTATAATTCATGTGGCAGGTAATGGGAGACGACCTCGCCTTGAGAATACTCTTTTTTTTTTTTTTTTTCCCTATATATATATTCTTATTGATGATTGTGCTGTCAATGAAGAATTGGTCACATGCTTCCTTCTCTTGAGCATATTTTATTTACTTGGCCCTTTATACAAACAAGTAACTCAATGGTCGAGACTATTTTACCAGATATTGATTATTTTCGTACATGTTCAAAATTTGACATTGTTTTGTGATCAAATGAAAACACCCTTTTAATCAAATCATAATTTAATAAACAAATATTGTAACACTAATGATAAATAAAAACATATATTACTATTTTTAAAAAATAATTTGAATAATAAAAAATTAAACTTTATGTATAAAAAAATATGAGTTTAAGTTTTTTTTAATGATATATTAAGATTAAACTCTTGATTTATCTAATTTAATAATTATGAGATTAATTACTAGACTCAAAATTTATCTATTCAATATAATTAATTTAGTCATGAAAAAATAATTTGACCCGAATGAAATTTTTTATTTAAAAAAACATATTTAGCATAAATGATATTTTTCACTCAAAATCAAACTTTGTTAATGAAAAAAATGTTAGAAAGTGAAATTATTATTTTATTTCTGTTATTTCATTTTTCAAAATTATCATATAATTTTAAATTAACAAAAATGATAAAAAAAACTATTTAGATATGTAAAATACATAAAAACCCACATAATTTTAGTTAAAAAAATGATAGTTATTATCTTAAAAACAAATTAAATGTATAAATATCAGATTACTAATTATTACAATCATAATTGAATGTTAAGACTATATGGTGTGAAAATGATAATTTTAGGGGGTTTCGAAATTCAAAAAAGTTTACGAAAATTTTTTAAATTTGTAAAAATTAAATATGTCTCTTGACAATTTTATAAATGATAGTTACACTAAAAAAATTTGATAAAATACAATAAAATAAGGGATGTAAATGTTATTTCCAAATTATTTGGGTCTTGAAGTATTTTAAAAATGTAGGTATGAATAAAATGATTTCCAAAGATTTTAGAGTTTAATTACGAGTTTTCAAATAATTTTAAGAATTAATAATATATTTAAAATATTTGGACTTATCTATAAAGGAGTTAGATTTTTGTTCTTTTTCAAAATTTCTATACAAAAATTACTTAATACTATTAGTTTTAAGTAGAGTATGTTTCTAAATAAGAAAGTATTATTTATATAAATAATAAAATTATTTATATAATTTTATACATAATTAATGGTGTATTATTATATAATTAATTTTTAATTATTTAATCATATAATAATACATTATTATTTTATATATAAAATTATATATAGAACATTATTCTTATATAAATTAAGGGTGAAAAAAATAATTTTAGGCCATTTTAGATGGGGAAAAAACTTACTCAACTTTCAAATGTGTTTAATAATATATACATAAATAATATATAATTTTACATATAAATGAAATATATAATTAAATAATTTTAAATTAAATCTAAAATATCATAATTCATGCTCTTCGTATTATTTTTACAAACAGTTTTATTTATATTTTTCTACCTTGCCACGTAAGATCGAGGACATTTGCCAGTTCCACCCTGAATTATGTGGGTCCCATTTTACGACAGTGAAAATTGGAGCTAGTTAATTAGTTTAAGCTGATGCCACGTGGAGCCCACGCCTCTCAACTTTGTATTTTCTATTTAAACCAATTAAGTAATTAAAAGTAAAAATAAAAAAATATTAGGAAGAGAAGGATTCCCGGAAATTCCTGGTTTGGTTTTGTTTTTTCTACTCGGAGAGAGAAAGGATGTAAAACCCTGTTCTTTCTCTCTCTCTCTGTCCAAAAGAAAAAAAAACTATCTTTGATTGAAATTTCAGACCTTTTCTTGATCTGCAATTCACCAGTTTCAATTCTGCCACTTTTCGCCAAATGGGGTTTTTCTCTTTTGTGTTTTGGCGATAGAACTGCCTCCCTCCAACATCGTCAGGTACACTTTTGGCCTTTCTTTTTCAATGTTGAGTTGGGTACTTTATTTTTTTCCTGAATTTGAGGATTTTAGGATGAAGAATCTGGAGCTGTAATGGTGATGCGTTGTTCATATTTAGCTGTACATTGTTTCAATTTATTGATTTTTCTTGTTTGGATTTTTGTGAAGAATGGGCAATTGGGTTCTTGATTTAAGCTCTCAAGTTTTGGTTTTGATGAATGTTGGTTTGTTAAATTTGGTTTTGTTATAAAATTCTCAAATCTTTTAAGCATAAGTTTTCATTTAATTTAGCTATGGTGGGTGCTTCATGTGAGGTTATGAAATTGATATGTTTTTATGTTATGTTATGTTATGTTATATTATCGTTTTCTGTAATGTTTTTAGAAGTGTTGATTTTTGTGATATGGTTATTTGTTCAGGCTATAGAAGAAGGAATTTTGCTCCTGGGGCACGTGTAGAATTAATACAGAAGGCCACATTTAGGATTGTTCTATTTATGGTTGCGTGGCTGTTATAATTTTTTCTTCTCTTTTTTGAACTTAAATTGTGAGACATGGGACGAGGTAGGATAAGGGCAAGGCTTAGGCTGAGCCAGCTCTATACATTCACATGCCTCAGGCCTCCACTGGATGATGTTGAGGGGTCAGAAGGGTACACCCGACTTGTATATTGCAACCAACCTCATATGCACCAAAAAAAACCTTTGAAATATCGGGCCAATTATATATCAACCACAAAGTACAATTTTTTCACATTCTTGCCTAAAGCACTCTTTGAGCAATTTAATCGAGTTGCCAATATTTACTTCCTTATTGCAGCACTTCTTTCCCTAACACCACTCTCCCCATTCACCCCTGTAAGTATGCTTCTTCCATTGACAATTGTTGTTGGGGTTAGCATGGCAAAAGAAGCTTTAGAAGATTGGCATAGGTTTATGCAAGACAAAGAAGTTAATTCTCGGAAAGTATCTGTTCATAAAGGAGATGGTGTTTTTGACTATAGGCCCTGGGAGAAGATTCGAGTTGGGGACGTGGTGAAAGTGGAGAAGGATGGTTTTTTTCCAGCTGATTTGCTCTTCTTGTCTTCAAGTTATGAGGATGGGATTTGCTATGTGGAGACTATGAACTTAGATGGTGAGACAAACCTGAAGGTCAAGAGATCTTTGGAGACTACTTCATCTCTTGACGATGATGAGAGTTTCAAGAATTTCACTGGAACTATAAAATGTGAAGATCCAAACCCCAGTCTTTACACCTTTGTTGGTAATATTGAATATGAACGTCAGGTTTTTGCTCTTGATCCTAGTCAGATTCTCCTTAGAGACTCAAAACTCAGGAATACAACTTTTGTATATGGGGTGGTGATATTCACAGGTCATGACAGTAAAGTCATGCAGAATTCAACAACCTCTCCTTCAAAAAGGAGCAGAGTAGAGAAAAAGATGGACAAGATAATATTTATCCTTTTTGCTATTCTTCTGACGATATCAGTGATGAGTTCAATAGGCTTTGCTGTGAAGTTAAAGTTCCAAGCACCAGACTGGTGGTACTTAAAACCCAAGGACACTGATGCGTACTTTAATCCTAGCAAGCCCCTCCTGCCTGGGCTTGCTCATCTGGTCACTGCTCTCATTCTTTATGGGTATTTAATACCAATCTCACTCTATCTTTCAATTGAAGTTGTGAAATTTCTGCAAGCAATTTTCATTAACCAAGACATACATATGTATGATGAAGAGAGTGGGATTCCTGCTAAAGCACGGACATCAAATCTTAATGAGGAATTGGGTCAGGTAGATACTATCCTTTCTGATAAAACAGGGACTTTGACCTGCAACCAGATGGATTTTCTCAAGTGTTCCATTGCTGGTACTGCATATGGTGTGCGTTCTAGTGAAGTGGAACTTGCTTGCGCAAAACAGATGGCTATGGACCTTGAGGACGAGAATGAAGACATCTTAAGTGTTCCAAAGCATAAGAATATCACACCAGAAATTGAACTGGAGACCGTCATCACTTCCAAAGATGAAAAGGACAATAAACATGTTATAAAGGGCTTTAGCTTTGAGGACAGCCGCCTTATGGAAGGAAACTGGTTACAAGAACCTAATGTAGATGTCATTTCATTGTTTTTCCGAATATTAGCAGTCTGTCACACTGCTATTCCTGAGCTGAATTCAGAGACTGGGGATGTCACATATGAAGCAGAGTCACCTGATGAAGGGGCTTTTCTTGTTGCTGCTAGGGAGTTTGGTTTTGAGTTTTGTAGAAGAACTCAATCTAGTGTGTTTATCCGCGAAATATATCATTCTTCAGGACAGCCAATTGAAAGGTGAGGATATAAAAGAATATTTTTCATGTGTAGCTTTTTTTCTTCAATTTTTGATTTCCTTGAATTTTCAGTGTCGCAGCATCTTAATTGTCTTTTGGGAATCTTGCAGAGAGTACAAAATTCTCAATTTGCTGGATTTCACTAGCAAAAGAAAGCGAATGAGTGTAATTGTTCGGGATGAGGATGGGCAGATTTTTCTCTTCTGCAAAGGCGCTGACAGGTTATCCTCACAACTTTTCTTTGATTTGGCTTCCTGTTAGAGGCCTTGAATGTTGATATGACTTCCATAGACTGCTTGGAGGGTATTACTGGATTAATTTGAGTTTTGTAAATGGCAAATGGTCAATATCTTAGTGATAATTTTTGAACTTTTGCAATCATCTCATTGTATCCCACTGTGCATGAGTTCTTTGCTTGGAATATGCAGCATTATTTTTGATCGGCTATCAAAGAATGGAAGAGTGTATGAGGAAGCTACTACTGGGCACTTGAATGAATATGGAGAAGCCGGGTTGCGTACATTGGCACTTGCTTACAGAAAGCTTGATGAGTCTGAGTATACTTCCTGGAACAATGAATTTCTAAAAGCCAAAACTTCTATTGCGGCTGACAGAGAGGTTATGCTGGAGCGGATTTCGGATGTGATGGAGAAAGATCTCATCCTTGTTGGTGCTACTGCTGTGGAGGATAAATTGCAAAAAGGGGTAAACACTATCATTGCCATACATATATATATTGTTTTTCCTCATGATTTCCTTCAGCTGGGTTTGTCTGTCATTTCTTTAGGTGCCTCAGTGCATTGATAAACTTGCACAAGCTGGTCTCAAGATCTGGGTTTTGACAGGAGACAAGATGGAAACTGCAATCAACATTGGGTTTGTATCTTACACTTAATTAGAAAGCTTTCCTAAACACATATTACCTAAGAGTTATGACTTGAAACAACCGTTTTTGCTTATCAAGCCAACATACTGAAAATTTTCTTGCATGATGCAGATTTGCCTGTAGTTTGCTTCGACAGGGCATGAAGCAGATCTGTATAACAGCACTGAACTCTGATGCGGTAGCCCAAGATGCCAGACAGGTATAAATATGTGTGTGTGTGTGTATAACTTTGAAAATGAGTACGGATTTTATTTTCCACAAAAATTTTATTCCATTTCATGTTAGATTCTCTTGTCTTTTGCTTCCAACCAGGTTATTAAAGAGAACATTTTGAATCAATTCACTAATGCATCGCAAATGATCAAACTAGAAAAAGATCCACATGCTGCATTTGCATTAATTATTGATGGAAAAGCACTAACCTACGCTTTGGAGGATGACATGAAGCTTCATTTCTTGGAACTAGCAGTTGGCTGTGCATCTGTTATATGCTGTCGTGTCTCTCCCAAGCAGAAGGCGCTGGTACTATTTTCTCAGAAGTTACTTTACTCTTGCAACTTTATCTTTCTGCATTTTAATATCAATCAGTGACATATCCATCCCAATATGCATTCTTTGTTAGGTCAGTAACTATCCTTTTTTTTTTTTTTTTTCAATTTTTGAATCCAGGTAACTAGGTTAGTAAAAGAAGGAACTGGAAAAACCACCTTGGCAATTGGTGATGGTGCAAATGATGTTGGAATGATTCAAGAAGCTGACATTGGTGTTGGCATCAGTGGGGTGGAAGGTATGCAGGTAGGCAACTGATCCATTTGGATCATGTTCTTGATTGTATCTATTTTATCTTATGATGAATCTAGGGCTATTTGGACATATGTTATTTCTGAATTACAAAGCCTTTGAACTTGTAACTATTTGTAGGCTGTGATGGCTAGTGATTTCTCTATCGCCCAATTTCGATTTTTAGAAAGACTTCTGGTTGTCCATGGACACTGGTGCTACAAGAGGATAGCACAGATGGTAACAATCAACATGTGCCAACTTAATATCTTCTTTTCATGCATTTGTTATTCTGCATGCACATCCTTTTATATACATGAATGTTATTAATCTGTGATTCAACTTCATTTTAACTGTGACGTTTTGCCATTAGATTTGCTATTTCTTCTACAAAAATATAGCATTTGGCCTCACTCTCTTCTACTTTGAGGCATTTGCTGGCTTTTCTGGGCAATCAGTGTATGATGACTGGTATATGCTATCCTTCAATGTTGTTCTTACTGCACTGCCAGTCATTTCATTGGGAGTTTTTGAGCAAGATGTTTCTTCTGAGATCTGTTTACAGGTTTGTGCCACTTGTAAGATTTTTGCTAGTGAATGCATTTCTGTGTTAGCTATGTTATAATATTTACTTGTTTTGCAGTTCCCTGCACTGTATCAGCAAGGACCCAAAAATTTGTTTTTCGACTGGCTTAGGATATTTGGTTGGATTGGCAATGGTGTCTATTCTTCTATTATCATTTTTATACTCAATATTATCATTTTCTGTGACCAAGCTTTCCGTCCCGAGGGCCAGACTGCTGACATGGCTGTTGTTGGTGCGACAATGTTCACTTGTATTATCTGGGTCGTCAATGTTCAGATTGCACTTTATATCAGCCACTTTACTTGGATCCAACACTTGTTTATCTGGGGCAGCATAGCTACTTGGTATTTGTTTCTCTTACTTTATGGCATGGTACCTCCCACCATTTCTGGGAATTCCTACCAAATTCTAGTTGAAGCTCTTGCTCCAGCACCAATCTTCTGGACAACCACCTTGTTGGTAACCGTCACTTGTAATATCGCATACTTCACCCACATATCTTACCAAAGATGTATCAAACCCATGGATCATCATGTTATCCAAGAAATCAAGTACTATAAGAAGGATGTGGAGGATCAACACATGTGGACCAGAGAACGGTCCAAGGCAAGACAAAAAACCAAGATCGGTTTCACAGCAAGAGTAGAGGCTAAGATGAGGCATTTAAAAGTGAAGTTTAATAGAAAGGCCTCAACTTTCACTGGAAAACCTGTAGCAACCCCATTACAACAAAGTCCATGATTTTTCTCAGTTTTCTTTTTGAAATTTTTTTAGGTTTTTGGCTGCAACAGTTTTGCCCCTTGGCCCTCCTCTGATTCATCTCTTGAGATAATTTTTTTTTTTTTTCATTTTTTTACCTGCTTGATGGAGTTGCTGCTTGGAAATCATCTATTCATTACACAAAAGGAGTCTTGGGGCTCTCTTGTATTTGTATGTAGTTATGTACACTATTGCTAAGGTCTGATGAAATAGTTTATAGCTTGTGAAGAAGATAGTTGAAATCTACACTTAATTAAATATGTAGTAAAAGTTTCAAATAACCCATACACATTTTTGCTTCGATCATCATCTGAGTTTTGTTTCATTATAGCTTGAATTGACAGTTCTTTAGTCTACCAGAGGTGTGTGCACATCATGAATAAAAATTGGCTATCTTGTTTGTATGTATTTAGATATAGATAAATTACTTGTCCTTAACATCAGGGGTGGCTAGTCGGGTTAGTAAAATTAATTGAGTGTTAAAACTTTTAAAAAGACTGTCATATATATAAATGTCTGTTTAATCAATGGCCGAGAGAGTGTTAACAAAGATAAACTTTAGAGACAAGTAAAATTTACTTACTTGGGGATCATTGTCATTAACTTGTATTTCCATTCTAGTATCTCTCACACAATGAAAGTTAGCCTTATCAGTTATCAAAGAAGGCAGTTGAGCCAAGACAAGTAAAATTTGGAAGAAATTTCTGATAACCATCCCTGATTGTTAAGCTTTCTACAGGTACAAATCAAACAATCCAATTAATAAATAAAATCTTTCAATCACAAAGTTAAATTTAGTGGGTTGTACACAAAATGCCTTGACAACTAAACTTGGTACCACCACCATCAAAGTGGGCATAAAGACACATAAAAACTATCAAATCATGTATGGATAGATAAACAGTTGGGCGAAAAAGCCTAACATTGTTGCAAAAATGGAATAAAAAGAGAAACCAGAAAAACAAAACAAAGCACATGGAGGGCTATCTCTTCTCTAATCTAACTAGGGATGGCATAGATAGGCAGGGCTGAATAATATATTCTTCGTTTTTGTCTTTGGTTCATCCTCGTTATGAGAATAACAAAGATTTCTCGTTCCATATCGGTGAGAAAAAAATTCTCTTTCCATGCTTGTAGGTGTGGAAAAAATTTTCTTTTTCATACTCTTTAAATACAACATAAATATATTAAATAACAAAATTAATAAAAACTAAAATTAACCTACTATTTCTTATGCTATAATTAGTATATGTTAGCCACCTCAATATATACAATAAAATAAATAAATAAATTTAAAAAATATAAATAATCTAAAATTATAAGAATATATTATTATTTTAAGTAAACATAATAATATAAAAGTTACTAATTACGAAAATATTTTTTGTTCATATTTCTGTTTTTATCAAAAAAACCACTTTTGTTTAGAGTTGGAGTGGCCAACACCTTAAATTATGATAAGCAATACTACATGTATCTATTTTAGATACAAATATATATATTTATACATATCATCACATGATTTGATATTATTTTATTTTTAATTTAAAATTACTCAATCACATAATAATATATATTTATATATTCAAAATAAATACACATAGTTTCGTTAAATTATAATTACCCTTTATAAATAATAACTATAACCCACATAGAAGAACATCCCAGAACTTGTCGTTTTGTTCAGCACTCATTGTCGTTTTGAAGCACGTACCCCGGCCTTCGATTGGATCAAAGCGGAACCCACAAATCAAATAACTACAGACACAATCAAACTCAATCAACAACTATGCTTCCCATTTCTCTTTCTCTCTCGCTCTCTCTCTAAGTGTCTAGAGAGAGAAAATGTCAACTTTAATTCTACCCATGTACCCAAACTTTGTAAACCTCCGATAATAATCGGAGGAATTTCAAAGTTGTGCGATCAGAATTGATTACAGGAAAGGCTTGTTTTCGATGGTTTGATTGACTGGGTTATTTCTTGTCTTATTTTTGTATCTGGGTAACTTTTAATTTTTAAGGTTCCGGGTTCTTTTTTGTGGTATAAAAAGTAGGGTTGGAATTCTGATTATGGAACCACGAGTTGGGAACAATTTTCGGTTGGGGAGGAAGATTGGTAGTGGTTCTTTTGGGGAGATCTATCTGGGTTCGTTTTCTAATTAGCTGCACTGTTTTTAAGCTTTTAATTGATTTTCTTTTTTGTAATTTGTGCTTTGCGTTTTTTTTTCATTGCAGGTACTAATAGTCAGACTAATGAAGAAGTTGCAATCAAGCTTGTGAGTAGGTTTAAATTGTGGTTTTGTAAAAATTTTATTTAATATTGATTGATTGACTCTAGTTTTTTTTTTTTTTTTCCCTAAATTTCTATTTTGTGTTTGTGATGTCTGTGGAGTTTTATTTTATGGGTATGAATTTCTTCTGTGAAATATTGGTTGTTACTGATTTTTGGACTTGGCATGTGTGAGTGAGAGAAAAGAAAGAAAGAGAGAGTTTTGATTAATCACTGCATGGAAAATTTTAAGGCTTTTTTAGAAATTGTGGATGAAACGTTCTGTAAAGGGAAAACATACAAGTTTTTTGCCTTTTTATACTGCATTGAAGGTTTGCTTGGCTGTCTCGTTTTGATATTCATTTTTCTTGCCTTAGCATGGATAATTATAATGTTTCTGGAATTCCTGAATGTCATGGTGATTCGTTAGCTTCATTATCTATTATCTTTGGGTTTAAATGTTGAACATTTGCTCATCAATGGAACAGATTGATGCAATGTCCTTCTTGCCAACATTTAGTGCATGAATTTTGTCAAGATGTCAGTGGTTCTTTCTCTCCAGTTTGTGTTGTCAAAATGTCGTTAGTTTCATTATCTATTATCTTTTATGACAACTAGTCTTTAATGCAAAATTTCTGATAATGTTTTTTTTTTTTTTTTACAAAGGAAAATATCAAGACAAAGCATCCTCAGCTTCAGTATGAATTCAAGTTGTATAAAATACTACAGGGAGGAAGTAATGACCTTTTCTTATATCTTGATTATATTTCCTTTTATTTCTGTTAAAGTTACATCCTTTACCAACAATTTTGGAATTTGTTGCTGGTTGCCTGCTCTTTCCATAATTGGTAGCTGGAATTCCAAATGTGAAATGGTATGGTGTTGAAGGAGACTATAATGTCCTAGTGATGGATTTATTGGGGCCAAGCCTTGAAGATTTATTTAACTTCTGCAGTAGAAAGCTGTCTCTCAAAACTGTTCTCATGCTTGCAGATCAAATGGTATGTTGTGTTTCTGTCATATACATATTATTATTACTGTCCAATAAATATATTCCGACAATAATTATATTTGTGTCAGATCAACCGGGTTGAATTTGTTCATTCCAAGTCATTTCTGCATCGAGATATTAAACCTGACAATTTCCTCATGGGTTTAGGGAGACGTGCAAATCAGGTCTTGAGATAAAACTTTTTTTCCATAAGATGTGTTTGCATGTCCTATTGTGATTCCTTATTTGTTTTTACTGGTTTATAGGTCTATGTCATTGACTTTGGTCTTGCTAAGAGATATAGAGACACTGCTACACATCAGCATATTCCATACAGGTTAGTGTTCAAATTAATTCACAGAATGGTTCTTTTAATATTTATGGTTGAAGGGTTTTATCTTACTGATTTCAATCAGAGCTAACCATTCAGATCTATGTCCCTGTATTATACTTCTGATGTTATGTGTCCCACCTCTGTTTTTTCCTTTTATGGTATGGCTTCTGCTGCTGTTCGCTGCTTGTGATGGTTATAGTTCCTGTTTAGGCCTCTTAAGTTCATATAATTATTTGTAAATGTTGTTTGTGTAATTCAAGTTATACTGAAACTTTGCTTTAACCTTAAGTCTAATCCTGTTGAAAGGATGTCCAAGGGACACAAGGAATTTTAACTGAACTGAAAGTTTTTAGAAAAAGAAAATGGACGTACCCTGGTGGTTGGGCCTCAGGTTTCTAATTCAATCGTCTGTGTGTTTATTGTTTAAACCGTGGTTTAAATTATGTTTGCTTTCAAAACGTGGCATGCTTGTGTAAATTGCAGAGAAAATAAGAATTTAACGGGAACTGCAAGATATGCCAGCATGAACACGCACCTTGGCATTGGTATGCATATAGCATCCCATTTTCCTTTCCGCTTTTGTTTTGTACATCAAATCAATAATCATCAGGTCTGTGTGTTCTCAGAACAAAGTCGCAGGGATGACTTAGAATCACTTGGATATGTTCTGATGTATTTCTTAAGAGGAAGGTAAACATTCTTCACACGTTAATCATCTCAAATAATGTCATTGTGTAGTAGTTTGATTGGTTATGACACTATCTCCTTGTAGTCTTCCATGGCAAGGATTAAAAGCTGGCACTAAGAAGCAGAAGTATGAGAAAATCAGCGAGAAGAAAGTATCAACTTCTATTGAGGTAATTTTGTCTTAGGATCTGATTTGGATTCCAAGTTTATATTTTTTGGTTTCAGAACTGATTAGAGAGCTTGTTGCATCCTCAGGCCTTATGTCGGGGTTATCCTACAGAGTTTGCATCCTACTTCCACTACTGCCGGTCACTGCGATTTGATGATAAGCCAGACTATCCTTATTTGAAGAGAATCTTCCGTGACCTTTTTATTCGTGAAGGTTTTAATTCGACCATTTGCCTTGTTGTTTGAATCTCTCTGATGAATAAATGGTTTCACTTATCTCCTGTGTATGGTTTTCTTCAGGTTTCCAGTTTGACTATGTATTTGATTGGACAATTTTGAAGTATCAACAAGCACAGATTTCTAATCCTCCTGCTCGTGCACTTGTAAGTTTGTATAGGACAAGGTTTATATTTTTTCCTGGACTTACTAGCCCCTTGATTGATAATTAATTCACTTATGTTTTCATTCAATGAAGGAACCTGGTGCTGGACCAAGCTCTGGCATGCCTCTTGGTGTTGGTAACATCGACAGGCAAGCAGGTAGTTATGTTACTCCCTTCTTCCTTCTAATTTTGACCTACTACATTGATCAGAAGTTTATTTTTACATAATGCTTTTTCTTTATGTTTTGCACACTAACATTCATACTGTTGTCCCTTTGATAATGCAGTTCAAATTACTTTTCTACCTTCAACCTGCGTGTTATTTCTAATTTTCTATTTATATTGGATTATGGAGTAATTTGATGCACACATTCCTGTCACTTTCCCTTAAGCTATCTGTGTATTCTATGTGATAATATTGAGGCGGTTTAACACAATTGAACACCTTATAACAATAAATCTATGTTATAGGTGGGGAAGAAAGTAGGCATACTGGTTGGTCCGCATCAGATTCCAATCGCAGGAGGAACTCTGGACCACTTGGGAATTCTGCAAACTTATCAAAGCGAAAAAGTCCAGTTTCAAATGATCCTGCACATTCTAAGGAGGCTTTGGTAAGTGATTCTGATGCCAAACTTCCTTTTTCAATGCTTCTAATTTCTGCTGGCTTGTTGCAGTGCAAGAATTATGCTTAAATAATGGTTTTAATTCTTGTCCTATCTTAATTGCTTTACTATTTCATGATTGGACTGTTTCAGGCATCCAGTTATAGTTTCTTGAGGTCAGGCGGATCATCGAGGAGAGCTGCAATCTCTGGTCGTGATGCAGTTGTCTTTGGGAGTGAAGTTGACCCTCACATAACAGATGCCAACGCAGGAACATTTCAAAAGATTACTAGTGGGCAAAGAAGGTCACCTGTTGTGTCATTGGAAAACCGTCACACAAGTTCTGGTAGAATTACTTCAAACATAAGGAACTTTGAGTCCACTCTTAGAGGCATCGAGAGCCTGAATTTCAATAATGATGAGAGGGTACAATATTAGCAGGCATACTTCCAGAATCTTACCTGATGTAAATTTTAAACCGGTATACTTTGTTACGATATATGGAGTGGCATGTGTTGTTTGTGTAATTTGTGTAAGTCAAGTGGAACTGTGAAAAACTACCTGGGTAAAATGCTTGTCTAAATACCCAGTTCAAAGGCTTCCATCAAATTACAGTTTGAGTTCATTTTCTCACGCCAAGGCTGAGCCTTGTGTTTGTAATCGCTTCTGTCTTTGTGCATATTTTGGCTCATGTAAAAGCTCTCTTGAAAATGACAAAACTTCGAGATTACCTGTCAGAAGGTGGGTGTTGCTGGTTATTTACAGAGATGATGTCAACAATAAATTTTACATATATATATATTTTTGTTATACAATTTAAATATATAAATAATGTATCATTATGTAAATAAATGATTTTAAATTAAAAATAAAATAACATCTAATCATATAATAATATATTTTTTATGTATTTAAATTATGTATAAAAAATTGACAACATGTAGCATTGTTTTAATGTCAAATATGCGTGGGTTCCATTTGCATGGGCAACCAGCTAAGCAATTTGGCATCTTGTTCAGGTTTACTGTTTAACAGCTTAATAGTCTAAGCTATTTCTCAAAAAAGCCATTAAAGACGAGGTGGAAGTTGGCCTGGAGTCACACCACAAGAGTACTCTTTACCACTGAGCAGAGTGATTTGTGCAATTGAGCACAGATCTAACTAAAGAGATTGAAAAGCCAGTGCATTGATCTCACTTTAGTTGCCATTGTTTGCATATATTCTCATTTTGATTTCCATGTTTCAGATTATGACTAGAAAAAGGAACTCAGAATTACGTTATTCTGGTAACTGTTAAATTTGACGACCTAACATTCTTATTTTGAGTCCAAATACAGATAGGTTACTTCTTCAAAGTTGGTCAAGATGATTCTTTTGATTCATCTGGCTACAGTTCCAATAAAAAACTTAAAACTCAATCAATATTTAATCACATATGCATAGTTAGAAAGTCAAAGAAACAGCAGTAAAACCTTCAAGATACTCAACAGAGTCAAATTAAATCATCTTCTCCTTCACAAACATTCTTTCTATTTTTGGGATCAATGTAGCCACCAAGTCGCCACAACCAGATTCCGAATATAGAAAGACCATTGCACATAAATTTACAATAGACCTTCAAGCATAACAAATACAGATTAGGCAAATTTCATTACAGCTAATCATCTCTTCAGATCCCAAAAAACAAGCACAATCTCAAAACTATAGACCTTAACGTTGAGATTGAACATAATTTAAACACAACCAAAAATTAATATGGAAAGTAAAAAAAAAAAAAAAAAAAAAAACCCTTTTGAGTTTGGTCATTGCCAGCCATGTACAACTTGGCTATAAGTGTTCTTGATCCACTTCAAGCTCTTCCTGAAAGACCCTTTCATTTTGCCTTCAACAGTATAGACCTTATAGCTGGCAACCCTTCTCTTCCTTTGAAGCTCAGGATCATTAAAGCTCCAGCTTTTTGAAGAAGAAGAAGAAGATCCAAAAGTGCTTTTGCTTTTCTTGATCTTAGTCTCTCTATTGTTATTGTAATTATAATCATTGTTAGAAGTACAATTGGCACTGTAACTTCTCAAGTCTTGCATGCTTGTCGGTGCTGTTATGCCTGATCCTCCATAGAAGCCCCCCATCTTACATGACTTGGATCTAAAACCCTCCATTGGTTTCCCCGAAGAAAGATGATGGCAAAGCTTCAAGAACGAGAGGAGTCTAGAGGGAGAAGAAAGATGAAATTTTGATGAGGAAATGGATTTGCTTTTGCTTTGTATAGTGGAGTAGTTGTGTTATTTATTATTGTAAAATGAACCCTTTTTTTTTGTTTTTGTTTTCTTATATCCTATTTATAAAATATATTTGGAACAAGGTGATACAATCACAATGGGTGTGTCTTTGGTCTTTTTAACTATTCTAAGCTACTTTTTTCTTCCTTGCGACTTTATGGAGATTTTGGCATTTTCAACTTCACTGCCAAGGGAATTTGCATGAGGCAGCTGCAATCTTTGAATAGTCTCATGTGGGCAGTTGCCACGTGTCATTGATAGATTTGACAGTTGGAACAAACAGCTTAGCCAGCTTAGCCGGGTGTGTGAAAGTTAGGATTATAATGCACCACAAGTAGTTACCAAGATCTTATGAATAATCGGACGATCCAGACTTAGTAGTTGAGAATATAGATAAGTTGTCGTATGAAACTAGGGCACTTATGTAGTCTGCTGACTTTGAGTCAATTCATTTAGAAGCTTTTAAAAGGTGCATGCATTATCTTTAGTGGTGATGATTTTTGACTGATAAGTTCACAATAGTAGGGGTGGGTGGGTCCAAGCTACCATGTTCTTCATAATATTTAATATTATGAGATTTATGGCCCTATAGAATTATGTACAAATTATTTTCTTTTTTACCTACTCTACCTTTAGGACTCCCCAATGAAGATGCTTTGACCTAGTTCAAGGCTTGGCTACAGCTTGCCATTTATCATGTGAAACACGGAGACATGGCGATCATATGAAAGCACAGGTCTAAGACTAGCCTTTCTTGACGTGGGGTTATGGTTGTCCAAATGGCTTATGCTTCTAACGGACCTCTCCAGCTCATGGAATGTTTCGCAAAGACAGGTTACAAGCATCAGTCGTCACAACTAAACTGCTCCACCCCAATTTGGGTTGGGATCAACTAACTGTCATTGACGTATAGATGGACAAAAAATGCGTAAGATACGCAAGCTCCCACATGGGGCTTGAATATATGACCCTTTCGACTGTTGTGCTTTGGATCATTGGAAGATGCTAGAATTAGGCAATTATATACCAGACAGGTTGCCACCATGACATCAAACAAGGAATAGGACGAACAAAAATGATTCATTTGAAGATCTTGTTAGCACTCAATCATCAGCCACAATGGACATTAGATCCAGAAAAAAGGTCACAAGCCTTATACAACTAAACGCAGCTATATTTCCAGGGTGTTTTTTCAATTAAGAAAAAAAAAATTTTAGTATCTTATAAATTTCATTCTGTCGTCACTTATTTGGTAGCTCCATGGGGAGCCTGAAACTCAACTAGCAAATGTCCTGAGACCAAACTAAATCAGATAAAGAGCTTTTGATGACTTAGAAATAGAATTATGAAGGGCATACAATACAAAGACCTACAGCAACAAAACTTGTAATAATAGAAACCAACCACAGGGCAGTCTTCATCTTGCAATGGTGCATGACCTCACATGATTAATTGGTCAGGTATGTTTGAGAATAACATTGACTTGAGACAACAGACGGAAAAAGGAAACAAAAAAGAAAAACAAGGAGTTAAAATAGTACTTGCAAAATCAGAGAACCTCCTCAGCCTCAACAAACTTACAAAAAAGAACCTCATCAAAGGAGATCAGCAACATTTGATGGCAGCTCCTCAATCACCACGTTATAGAATTTCTGAATATCAAAAAGCATTCTGTCGTCATCCTTTGTCACAAAGTTAATGGCAACACCTTTTCGTCCAAAACGACCACTTCGTCCAATACGATGAAGATAGTTTTCTGGTTGAGTCGGCAGATCATAGTTTATGACAAGGGAGACTTGCTGCACATCAATACCACGAGCCAAGAGATCAGTGGTGATGAGAACACGAGAAGAGCCAGAGCGGAATTCCCGCATAATGATATCACGAGTGTTCTGGTCCATGTCTCCATGGGTAGCAGAAACTGTGTGGTCACGGCTTCTCATCTTGTCAGTGAGCCAGTCAACCTTACGCCGGGTATTGACAAAGATGACACTCTGGGTGATGGCCAAAGTCTCATACAGATCACAGAGGGTTTCTAGTTTCCATTCTTCCTTCTCAACATTCACATGAAACTGCTTGATACCCTCAAGGGTGAGCTCATCACGTTTAACCAAAATTCTCACAGGCTTGTTCATGAACTTCCTTGTAATTTCGAGAGCTTCTGGAGGCATTGTGGCAGAGAAAACCCCAACCTGAACTTTTGAGGGAAGCAGCTGGAAGATATCGTAGATCTGAAATGTAAAACACAAAAATTAGAATACATATTATTAAACCACATTAAGGATTTGAAAACTGAATGATCAACAAAATAAAAGCAAAACAAACAGGTATAAACCTGATCCTTAAAACCCCGGGAAAGCATCTCATCAGCCTCATCAAGTACAAACATCTTAATATAATCTGGGCGAAGAGATTGCCTACGCAGCATATCAAAGACACGACCAGGAGTACCAACAACAACATGGACACCAGCTTGAAGAATGCGTTGATCCTCACGGACACTAGTCCCTCCAACACAAGCATGAACCTTAACACCGAGATAATCACCCAAGGCTCGCATGACCTTCTCAATCTGTTGAGCAAGTTCCCTAGTGGGTGCCAAAACCAAAGCCTGACATTGGACAAGACCATAATCAAGTTGCTGCAAAATGCCAGAGCAGAAAGTAGCTGTCTTTCCAGTTCCGGACTGAGCCTGCTGAATCACATCGAGCCCTTTGCAGAATGGAACAATTCCCCTTTGCTGAATTGCAGAAGGCTTCTCAAAACCTTCAAACAGAAATGGAATCCAATTTTTAGTGTCTGATTTATAATAAGTCATAAAACAAATCATTATTTGCCAACCTATTGTAATACTACCAAATAGAGAAACAGGAGTAATGAAGGAAAAAGAGAGAACGATTTTAAAGTAGTTAAGCCCCTTTATACCTACCATAAGCATAGATACCCCTCAAAAGGTTTTCCTGCAATCCCATTGCATCAAAACTGTCATATGACTCATCATACGAAGTGAAGAAGTCTTGTCCATCAGACTGGAGCCTAAAACAATGAAACATATGTCACTCTTGAGAGCAAATTATGACTTGTGAGTGTTTGTTAATGTCAAGCACCACTGGTCATATATATACGATGAAAAGAAGCCATAAAACCAAAGGATAAAAAATATGAATCTTACAACTCAGACATCTTGGCATCATACTGACGAGCATCAAATTGAGTTCCTTCTGGTGCCACACCTGCCATACCTGTAGTTGGAAAACAATAACATGTATGAGATTTAAAAAATAATGATACTAAGAAGCCTCTGCAAGTTAATCTACATGAAAAATATATATTACCTAAATCTAGCCACAGAATTCACAAGTTCCACTATAAAGTAGAGAAAAACAAGAGAAATATATAGCTTTAAACATTCAGTTACCGGACTCCTCACCAAGAAACAAGAAAACTTAAACCAAAATAAAATATGACCAAAGCACTTTATTGTGGAAGACAATGTAACAGAAGAGCCAAACTTGCAAGCCAAATAACCAGGAGTACAAGCATTAACTTCTGCTTCAGTATCTGGAGAAGATTGCTAAGAGACAGACAGCCATCTGATATAATCACCAGACACTGCTTTGACTACTCCTCCAAAGTCCCAAGCACTTACAACCGTCATACAAAGAATTTCAGAAACAAAACAAGTAAACGCATCACTTGAACTTACCCAATTACAAAAAACAGTAGAAACAAAAATACACCTTTCAAACAACATAAGAACACCCCTAGTACATAAAACACATGGAACAACACAGCACAAACAATCATATGTTTCAGGCAAACAAACAACACAGCAGTAGCAACATGCCACTCACCGAACGCTGTTGAATGACAATAAACTTATAGACTGTAAGTGAATTAGCAGAATTGATTTGGAAAAATAAACTGAACTTGAAGAAAATAAATTCCTTGCAGATGTGGACTAGATTTCTGTTATGTAGACAAGACTAGTGCACACAGGCCCCTTATATTTATACTAATGACCAAATCCGAAAGCCTAAAGAAAACTTAATTAGAAAGGAACGATACTTCATAATTTGAATCCTTCTTAAACAAGGATGATTCAAATATAATATTAATTAGGACCCCCACTTCACGAAGGATATAAAATTCATTTAACCATTCAGATATTAGTTTATATATCACCTCTTACCAAAATTATTACATAGACAAGAACCTGTATAATCTTATGTCATATCTCCCAAAATATTTATGAAAAAGAAAATCTAAACCAAAAAATATTAAAAGCTTTAATTACTCTCCGACAATATAAACGACGAACCAATCTAACTTAACAAACTCAAAACCAAAAACAGAAACAAACAGATCCAAGATACGCAAAACCCATCGAAATCAGATCAATCCGCAAACAAAATCCAACAAACCCACAAGAAAAATAATCTTTCACACATATACCACATTTAAAAAAAAAACATAAATCATGCAGCTTTGAGAGATTTATACAAAGAAATAGTGACCTGCTAATATTGATGATCAATAAAGAGAGAACTTAGAGAGTCTTAGGTGCGTTTTTAGAGCAAAAATGAGAGCTTTTATTAGGGTTTCTTCCAAACTCCTCGGATCTGCGCCGTGGAGTTAAAGAGAAAGAGGCTAAGAGTTGTGGAAGATTTATATACCAAACACAGCGCGTTGTGTTAATGTTTTTTTAGGTTAATGTTTTGAGTTCAACTTTGCTTTGTTTTGCCTACTTGTCCTTGGTTTTCTCCCTTTTTTGACATCTAGGGTTTGTTTTAGGGACTGAATAGAAAATATTGATATTCTAGAGCCTTTTGAAAAATAACCCCAAAAATATTCTCCCTTGCTTCGCCACGTGGACCAAAACGCTCCTTTTCGCTTCCAAGTAATGTCATGCCAAGGTTCAATAGTCTCATTCTCGTCAAGTGTATAGGGCACAATTCAATTGAGCCATCAACTTTGTTTTGTTTTGGGGGTTGAGTGAAATTTTATCATTTTTTAGGGTTTTTTAACCTTATATATATTCTTCTTCCCATCTAAACCAAAATGCTTTCCTATGGACTTTATCACTAGGGTGGTGATGAGTCATTTTCATTCAGGTTTTCACCTTGTCTTGTTTGACAAAAGGAAAGTATTTTCTAAAAAAAATAAATATAAAACTAAAACTTTATTTTGTTAGACAAGAATAACGATGTATATATTTTGATTGCATCCAACTCTTATATGTGTATCCTCAATAAGTTGTTTATATTTAACAAAACTAATTTTATCTATATATATGCACAAATTTTATTACTATATCGAAAAGAAAAAAAATCCCCTTGATTGTCACTTGGTAAGGTTGTTTCACCGACAAAAATAACATGTAGATGGAACATTGATTTACAGATTATATAGGTATATTTTATGTTTATATTTCACACACATGTCACAACGACGTGAATTGTAAACTTTAAATTATAAATATAGACATTAAATGATATTTCGTTGCTTGAAGTTCTTAAGATATTTTATAATAAATATCTAAGAACCCTTAATCAAGTACTTAAAATAATCTCTATATTATCATTTGGACTGACACATAATTTTTCTTTATTTGCTGAATCAAGAGATATTTTATGTTTGAGATTGTAGAGGTTAAAATGATACTACAAAATGTGGTTAAATGATATTTTATTAATAAAGGTTTTATGGGTATTTTCACAATAAAAAGGGTCAAATGAAAGTATCATATGCAAGATTTTTTGTTCTTTTAGTTATTTATAAAAAAATTTCATATTTTATTTATCAGGATTAAACAAAAGAACGGACAATTGTGTTTGTAACACCCCAGATTCTAACCTCACTTGAAAATACAAAACTAATTTAATTCATGACTTTATTCTATATATAAAAAAATAATAATTCTATAGCATAAAATATTCTTATTCTTGCCAAAAATAATCCCCAAAAAAAAATAATTAAACATAATAACGTCTTATAAATAATCCACGATTACAATATTCATAAACAATAAAATCTAGACATCAAAACTCTTCAATCTCCCAACTCAGTTTGAGTTCATTTTATTCCCAATAAAACTATGTGTACCCAATTTTGGTACATAATTTGTGTACACATATGAGATGTCATCATGTGATTGAATATTTTTTTATTATATGGTGACACATGTTTTAAAATCACCTAATTGCATGATAACACATCATTGTGTACATGAATTATATACCAAAATTAGGTACACATAGCATTGCTCTTTTATTCCACCCCTCATAGCTAATCTAGAAAACTTATTCTGCAAAATAAATGAGACGAGGAGTGAGCCGTCAACTCGGTAAATAAAAACAAACATAATACATAACTTTTTAATAAATAAACATCATAAAACTTTTTTATTTTCAAAATAATTAGTCAAAATAAATAAATAAAACCCTTGATATTCCTTAACTATAACGAAACTAAAATATTTCCACAAATTTTAAGAAAAAAAACAATATAAACAAATTCATATTCATTATCCTAAGGAGAAACAAACATAAATATTTTATATCAATCATAAGGGATAATCTTAAAATAGTTCATAAACATTACTCATAAATAAATAAATTAAAAAAAACATAAAATTTGTACTTAGCCTTTGTCACATAGTGTCACCTACATTCGTGGTGACTTAGTTCGATTCTTATTCATATTCATCATAAGTCCACAGACTTTTCATAATTCGTATTCTTATTCATATTGGTCCGCAGACCCTTCATCGTATTCATATTCGTAATAGGTCCGCAGACCTTTCATCGTTTTCATAATTGGTCCGCAGACCCTTCATTGTGTTCATATTCATAATTGGTCCGCAGACCTTTCATCATTCAACATATGTCCCTGGATGTTTTATGATCCAATCATATTTATCGATCCATAAATCCTATGGACATTTGGCAAAATACTCTTATAAAACTTATTTTTCTAACAAATCTTTATCTTTGAAAAATAGCATAAAATCTTTATTCAAGGAATTCATTCAAATATTTTTATCTTAACAACCATATAATATAACATAAGTTTTCTTCTATAGAAAAATATCAAAACACTTTTCAAAAATATTTTAGATAACAAGATCATATACTTCTAAAATAAAACCATAACATAATTTATCAATCATAGTAAAAGAATTTTATAACATAAATAACCATATAAACATTTTTCATATAGAACAAAAATCATTACATATTATGTAAGTTTTTACTTACCTCAACAATTTCTAACTATGTCTTTAATCAACCAACGAGATATCAATATCTTCACGTTGTCCTAGCAATCATAATTCAAACTTAATACTATCAGATCTTAATCTTATAAGTATCCATTAATAACCTATAAACTTTACAAATCATCATTCTAGTGTTAAATCATACTAAACTCCATTAAAACCAACTGTGCATATACAAACTTCTTACTGGACAGTTATGAGTGCAAGATTTTTAATAAATTACTCACTCATGGTAAATTCACAAAATTCGGACAAATTAAAGTAGACATGTAGTGAAATATTGACAAAAAGTTTCAAATGAAACAAAGTTAAATTTCGTTTTCAAAACGTTCAATAAAGAGAGCACATCAACACCGTCAAAGAAACCAGATCTTTACTGGACAGCCCTTATTTCTTAATTTTTAAAAATTTCTATAGGCATTGAAACTTTATGAAATTTGGGCATGTATGAATAGGCATATAATACAATTTGCAGAAAAATTTTCAGATAAAATTGAGTTCAAATACTTTGTCAAAATGTTCAAGAAATTCAGATAATCAAATTGCCAGAATGCAGATTTTTTTTTTCTAATGAACAGTCATTGCTATAAGATTTTTAATAAATTCTGTAATTATCAAAAATTCACGAAAATTTGATATAATTGAAAACACATGTTATAAAATTTCCAGAAACTTTTTCGATTGCAAATAAAATATATTTCTTCATCAAAATATTTAATAAAGATAGAATAACAAACTGTCCAGAATTTTTAGTTTCTAATATGCACAAACACAATTATTGACCTAACTATGATGCTAACATAATTTAAATCTAAATTTAACTTAACTAAATAAAATAAAATTGAAAGATTAAACTTACTCAAATCTCCAACCCTTTTTGTTGATCCAAATAACTTTACACCTCTCCCTTTTTCAATTGCCAAGTATAAAAATAAAAACTAATATTGTTGATTTACTTATGAGGTCTAAACTTTTAGAAAAATAATTTTATAGCCAATAAAAATCTATTCAAAGGGATAAATACTATTTTAATTAAAATCATTCAATATCTTCTTATTTCTCAATCAATCCAATCATATCCCTTCTTTCTATTTTAAAAAAAAATCCATCAAATCCTAAAATCCTTATTTATAATCCTCCAACACATAATTTCCTTAATTTTTGCTTTGCAACCATATCTATTTACTCTTAATATCTCTTAATATCTTCTTTATCAAAAAGTATATTTGTTTCCTTTTTCCCTTTATACAAAAACTGTATATTACAGTGTTATCCTAAACCACAAACTTAAATTTAGATTCTAAACATTTAATCGTAAACTCTAAACTATAAATAATAAATTGTAGATTGTACACTTTAAACCTAAATCGTAATTGTAAAACCGAAACCATAAATTATATACTTTAAACCCAAGCTTGTACAACTTAAATCGTAAACTTTAAAATTGTAAGTTGTAGACCCTAAACCACTAATTATAAACCCTATATCACAAGCCCAAACCCTAAATCTTTAACAATAAACCATAAAACATGAATCATGAACCTTAAATTGTAAACTTTAAATATCAAACCTAAAACCCCAATGTTTTACACCCTAAATCATAAACTGAAACCCTACACACTTAACCATAAACCCTAAATTGTAGGTTGTACACTATAAACCTCAAACCTCTACAACATAAACTACAAATATTAAAATGGTAAGTGTTAAACCATAAACCATTAACCTAAATTCTTAATCATAAAATGTAAACTATGAACTCTAAACTGTAAAACATGAACCCTAAATTGTAAATTGTAAACTCTAAATACTAAATTCTAAACCTAAAATCCTAATGTTTTGTACTCTAAACTATAAACCCAAGCCCTAAACACTTAACCTTAATTTATAAATCATAAACCATTAGCTGTAAACCATTAATCATGCACCCTAAACCCCAAATTTGTACAATTTAAATTGTAAACCCTAAACTATGAATCATAAACCCTATAACATAAACTTAAACTCTAAATCTTTAATCGCAAATCATAAAATGTGAACCTTGAACTTTAAATTGTAAACCATAAATCATAAACCCTAAATTATGAACCATAAACCTTAAACTTTAAATTATAAACAATCAATACTAAACCGTAAACCCAAAGCCCCAATATTTTTTTTACATCTTAAACCATAAACTTTAAACTTTAAACCTTAAACCATAAATTATGTACTATAAATCACAAATCTATAATTGTAAATTATAAACTAGGAACAGTAAACCATAAGCGCCGAACTAAGAATCATAAAAAATAAAAACCAAAAACCTCAATTCTTTACACCTAAAACCTCAACTTGTAAATCTCTAGGTTATACCAAAACCATAAATAGTAAATGCAACATTACAAACCATAAACACTAAATCATAACTAATTGACCCTAAATACTTAAGTCTTCTAGCCCTAATAATGAAATAAACTCCATTTATATCATACAAACTCTAATTCTCAAGATTTAATAGAAATAAATACACCCTAATATTCAGAGAATATACATAAAATACTTTGAAAATCATCTTTATAAAAATTATGTTAATTCTCTTTAACCTAATTTATTATTTTAATTGAGCTAATAAAAAACAAATTAAAAACTTTAAACAAAAAGAATTCATTATATTTCAATGTAATTGAAAACATTACATCACTCACAACATTATCGATGACCAATTGATTAATTATACCTTATTCATCACATTCTTTAAAATTGCCAATTTAAAGCCATCGCATAATTTATATAATGAATGAAACTTAATAAATAAAAATATTATAAAAAAAACAATAAAATCACCCTTTATTATATTTGGTTTAAAGAATTAGTTATTATAATTATAATTATGAAATTTCAACATGACACATTATATTTTTTTAGGTTATATCAAATTATTACAATAAGAAAACAAAATATAATTTCAACTTGGTAAATATAAGGTTGGTGTAGCAATACAATAAACCCTAGCATGTGACCCATCTAACTCATGACAAACCCTAAAGAGAGAATTACCTCACAAGCCAATGCAAAAGAATCAATGCATTATAATTTGAAATAAAAAAATAAAATATTTTTTTAGCCTATAATTATAATTTTTTTTAAAATACATAAGAGTTAGTATGAATCGGTTATTTTGAGGCTATCAACTAATCTCTAAGTATGTAAGTCAACAATTTTAAAGCTTAAAATATTTATATTTAAAAATAAACTAATTGTTCATAAAGGGTAAGAAAATCCTTCGAAATTTAATTTTGAAAATTCATATATTTTTTTCGATGATTTAATATTAATTTTTATTTTTATATGTTTTTTATTAATTTATACAAATCATTTTAAGTAGTCATGGTATACCAAGTTAGTGAATGTAATAATTAATTAAAATTAAAATTAAAAAATTATATATTTTAAAATTGCAATGGTCAAAAATGTCGCCACCACTTACCCACCAGATCAACGGTCCACATTCACTCAAAACTTCCAACAAATTCACTCAAAACATCCAGCAAAATAATCATATAAAAATGATTTCTGTTTCTGACGCATAATTAAATTAAGCAAAAAAGGGGGAATAATATGAAAATGAAAAAGTCAAATGATAGAGATCCATATGAATACCAAACCCTAAGAGATTTCACGTTTCCACCAAACTAAAGCTACCTGGTTCCATTTAATCTCTGATTGAATAAACGAGAAAAAACGATCCGGCTTTTCAGTCAAAGTTTCGATTTATAGGCGTTTTTCTTTAACTTGTTTTTTTGTTTTTTGTAATTTTGATTGGAGATAATAGTGATGGCTTATGCATCTCACATCATCAATAACTCTAAGAAGGTATCCATATATTAGTTTTTATTAAAGTTCTGCTAATTTTTATTATAAAGATTATTATTTTGTTATAGTTGAAATAATTTACTTTTCTTTGAATTTTAATTTTGATGAATTAGTGTTATATGCGTAGTTAGACCATCAAAATCTCCATTCGAAGCTTTTTGTACTTGCGTGTTATCGTTAAATTCCGTGTTTGAGTTGTTTTCAGCTCAAATTCATTATTTATTTGGTGATTTTGGTAATTAATGTTTGTGTTTTTTCCGAAGTTGATGATGTCATTCACTGATTTATATTTTGATATTGGTTATTAAATTATGATTGTTGAGTTTAGTGAGTTAGCTTCATTTTTAGTTGTTTATTGATGCTAGATTCGGGTTTGGACACCCAGAGGCTTATTAGATGACTGGGAATTTCAAGGATATACTGTCTGTGCTGTATTAAGTTTAGTTCACTCTGATTTTATTATCATAGACTAGGTTTTATTGGTTTAATGAGGTAGTTTGTGTAGATGTTGTGCACATTAGAAATGAATGTGGATATTGATGCTGTAAATTATCTAATTTTTTTCCTTTTTTGGGTGTTTCGGTTTGCAGTTAAGAAATGTTGCCGGTTTACTGCAGCATGAACATGCTGTTCTGGCCCGTTGTTTTTCAATCGATGCTGTCAGTAGAAGAGATGGTATGTAGCCAATCTTGATGTTTCAGGGTTTACTTTGTTTTTTTCTTTTGCTTAGGTGTTTGCTATTTTTGTCCATGCATTCTACCTATCTAAGGGCTAAGATGAAGAAAACTGTGGATATGATGACAATCATAGTCCTAGAAATGTGAGATGAGAGTTAGGAGAGCTTGAAATGCCTAGAAGGTACTATCTCAGGTTTACAAGGCATATAACTTAAAACATGTTGATAAGTTGCTACTTATGTTCTTTTGTATTCTTGATTATTGTACTGACTTGAATTTCTTCGGAGTATTGACACAATTGTTAAGAAAAATATAAAATGCAATTTGCACAATCAGTATACAGATATTCCATATTTTTTAAAAATAAAAAAGTTCACCAATGAATAGTGCCAGGGCTAGCTATCATTGTCATAAGGATTAAGGAGTTTCCAGTATCAACATTTTTCTAACTTAACCTTTTACAAAAATTATGGATTTATGGCATCAGTGTGGGGGAAGAATTTCTAGCATGTAGTGATGTATGTGAATGATAATTTTCTGGCAATTGTACTAGATGGAATCTGAGGTCTATGGTATTTCAATGTTGAATCCACATCACTCTGGGAATTGCATTAATGGTTGTTTGTAAAATTTTATTTCTACCAGTTTATGCTAAGTTAGTTTTTCAGATCTTTTAAAGCTTCGCTGTCATGGCTATGTTCCTGTGGAGAGGGAAAGGGTCTTTAATTCAGCCATCAATAGCACCGTAAGTGTAGTCATCTCCTCTTTTAGAAGTAGAGCAATAAATATTGACTCTGATTGGAGCCTCTATGTTGCTCTTTTTACATTTCTTCTCTGGGTTTGTCTACTTTATTTATTACTTTTAGTTAAATAAATAAGATCCTTTTTGCAAATGCCAACTATATAGGTATCATCATTTGGTGTATTGAGGAAAAATCTTTCAACAACAACAAGAATAACAGGAAATACAGTGGTTGGATCGTTATCAAATAAGGCATTTGCGTGGTATGTTGCCCAACATATTGTCAGTTATCTTCTCCTTTTTGGGTCAAATTCTTGTTCATGATTTTAATGACCTAACATTTGCATTATTAATTATCAGTTCACAGGTACACTCAAGGAGAGGGTTTGCATCTGATTCAGGTACATTGTAGTTTCCTTAAAGACTCTTCTATACATGTTTCTCTGGCTTGTTAAAACCATTTCAATTTAGTCTAAACTTATTTTGAAAGGAAATCTCTTTCACTTCTCTGACTTTGACCCTTGTTTTCTGGTTCTATATTGCATCTCATGTGGATTTTTTGCCAACTTTTGTACAACTTTAACAATATCATCCCCTAGATTAGAGGCCATCTGGCCATAATTTACTATTTTCTGTACTTTATGTGGCTGTTTGATGACTAATTTCCTTCACACTTTGCTTTTGCCTTGCCCGGGTCTTTCTCAATGTCAACAGTGTTGTGCAGCTTTATCCACTTTGCAATGGTGTGCATTTTATTCTTGAAAATTGGGTTCAGTGGTTACACTAAGAATTACTGTGTTTCGCTATATTTCTTCTGCTGACTTGACCATAATTTTGTCTTTTTCAGGAGTTTTTCTTTGTATTTTTTGTTCAAATTGGTTGATCACATAAACTTGCAGTCTACTTATTCAAATTTCTTAACTAGTGTTTAAAACTGTCTTCCAGGTCTTCCTCCACACCAAGAAATTGGGATGCCCTCTCTCTCACCTACTATGACAGAGGCATGTATCTATCTTGACCCCACAACTAAAATTATAACATGCTAGGTTTGTTGTTTGCTGCTGAATTATGCTGTACTATAATGCAGGGAAATATTGCTAGGTGGTTGAAGAAAGAAGGTGATAAAATTTCTCCTGGTGAAGTTCTATGTGAAGTTGAAACTGTGGGTTCCCTGTTATTTTATTGTTTGAATTTCAGCACTTGATGAAATCTGGGTTATCTGCATTGATCATCTTGGAAATTAACATTAAACCTTTTGTTTATATTAACAGGATAAAGCAACAGTTGAGATGGAATGCATGGAGGAAGGTTATCTTGCCAAGATTTTAAAGGGAGATGGGTCCAAGGAAATTAAAGTTGGTGAGGTATTGATTATGGTTTACATATGTTAAAGTTTTCTTTTCTTTGGATAGGGGGTTGGGGTTGTTTAAGTAGGGAAATGAAGTAGATTTTCTGCTATCATACAGGTAATTGCTATTACTGTCGAGGATGAGGAGGACATTGGCAAGTTTGAAAATTACAGTCCCTCAGCATCAGATGCTGGTGCTGCTGCTCCTAAAGAGCCTTCTCCTCCTCCACCAAAGCAGGAGGCAGTTGAAAAACCAGTCAGTTCACCTGAGTCTAAGATTTCCAAACCCAGTGCAGCTCCTACTGGAGATCGTATTTTTGCCAGTCCTCTTGCAAGAAAATTGGCTGAAGATAACAATGTTAGTCATGTTAAGTGCAATTTTTAGGTCAATAGTGAAGATTGCTATCTTCTAGTCAGGTCTAGCTAACATTAATTTTGTCACCCTGTCTTCCTGGATGAAATTAGGTTCCCCTTTCAAGTATCAAGGGCACTGGTCCTGATGGCAGCATTGTAAAGGCTGATATTGAAGAGTATTTGGGTATCATATTTATTATTTCTTTGCTGAGAATCTGATAAATCTGATATTTTAAGTTCTTTGTTTAATGATAGCTAATTAATAGTATTTGATACAAGCATTCTTTATGTATTTTCTTTCCTTTGTCCTTGAATGTCACATGCTGTAATAGCTTATTTTTGAGGAGTTTCCTATTCTGTAGCTACTCGTGGTAAAGAAGTTTCAGCTAAAGCTCCTAAGACTAAGGATGTGACAGCTGCAGATTTGGACTATGTTGACATTCCTCATTCTCAAATAAGAAAGGTGACATACTTTATCTTTATCTTATTTGAACAAAATCTGGGTTTAATAAAATTGTTCTAGAGTTTGAATATGCACGAGTTGATATTATCTTCCAACTTGGTCGTGTCTCCAACTTCTTAGAAATGCATCTCTCTCTCTTTTTTTCTTTTATTCTTTACCAAACCAAAATGTACTCTGAAGTTCATTTCTGGGGTATTATTTGCAGGTTACAGCTTCACGCTTATTGTTCTCAAAGCAAACTATCCCACATTATTACTTAACAGTAGATGCATGTGTTGACAAACTTATGTGGTAAGTATATGTTTCTACCATCTTTAAATTATAGCCTTTTGCAGATTTTCTGAAAAACTAAGTATGTTTGCAGTTTGCGGAGTCAATTGAATTCCATACAAGAGGCATCTGGTGGGAAACGAATATCTGTCAATGATCTCGTGATTAAGGTATACTGCATTTCTTGTAAATGACTATTGAGCATTAAGATGTGAAAATTGGTTTTTTTTTTTTTTGGCAATTTTTTCTCATGGCTATATTATTTCTTGGGAATATCAAATTTGAATCTGACCTAAAAATTATCATATAAGGCTTTAGAATTTTTTAAAGAAGTCTGATTTTTGTCATAGGCTCGAATTACTATGCATACTAAATTGTTTATTAAAGTTGCTGAGGAAATATTAGCAGTGGTGCAGAGTCTCCCATTTGATATATTTTTGTTGTTGATTTGGCTGCTTAGAAAATTTCCTATAGAGTTTTAAATTTGTACATAACTGCAGGCTGCAGCCTTGGCTCTTCGGAAAGTTCCTCGGTGCAACAGTTCATGGACTGATGAATATATCCGCCAGTAAGTAAAATTTTATATAAATTGTGGTTGACTCATGTTATGAACTCAATCTGACATCTTTCTCTTGGCTTCTGGTCCAGGTACAACAATGTGAATATCAATGTAGCTGTGCAGACTGATAATGGGCTCTATGTCCCTGTTGTCAGGGTGAGTGGTTGTCTTGTATGCCATTTGAACAATTTTTCGCTTTAGTTCTGTAGTGGTTCCCCTGACAAGAATTTGCATGGTTTATAGGATGCGGACAAGAAAGGCTTATCCACAATCTCTGAAGAGGTCAAACAGTTGGCCCAAAAAGCCAAAGAGAACAGTTTAAAGCCAGAAGATTATGAGGTTAGGGTAACATATAATGGATGTTGTTATGTGATTGTTTGTCATTATTATATTAATTCTGGGGTTTTCTTTGGTGCAGGGAGGCACATTCACAGTATCCAATTTGGGAGGACCCTTTGGCATCAAACAATTTTGTGCCATCATTAATCCTCCTCAATCTGGCATTCTTGCAGTTGGATCTGGTAGGATCAGCACCTAATTTCACTTTCTTCAAGCTATATTCATTCATCAATTTTGTCATCTTTATTATAACCATCTTTATTTTTGGAATTCAATTTTGAGCAGCCGAGAAAAGAGTTGTTCCTGGTGTAGGCCCTGATGAATACAAATTTGCATCATTTATGTCTGTAACACTAAGCTGTGATCATCGTGTGATAGATGGTAAGTAGCTCGTTTAAAGTCTACTCGTATAAGAATTAATTCCTGTCAAACTTTTGTAAGTAGCTCATTCAAAGTCTTTACAGATAAGAATTATTTGCTGTCAAGCTTTTGTGTTGTACTCAACCTCCTTTCTGATTATGTTGTAAACCTGATTTGATTTTGCCTGGTTTGCAGGAGCAATTGGTGCAGAATGGCTAAAAGCATTCAAAGGATACATTGAGAATCCAGAGACAATGTTGCTCTAAATGAAGCTTTCCTTTTTACATTTATCTCCAGTTTTATAAATTCAAATGCTCTTCCCTCTTCGGATCAGTTTAGATGAGGAGGCTTTTGAGTTCATCCCCAGTAGTTTGGGAGGAGGTTCAGTTTGACTTGATTTTACCACTGTGGAAGGCATAGTGTTTTCTCACTAAAGAAAGTTGGAATGATTTTTTTCAGAATAAAGCAAGGGGATAGAGGCATGAAACCATAAACAAGATTTTCAGAGTGTAATTTATCCCTTTGATGTGGATGGTAATAAATAAATCTGGGTTTGATTTTGCCATGGCTTTTCATATTTGTTTAACCATTTGAATGGTCACAAAAATAGTACAATTTCGTTTCCCTATGTACATTGAGAGCTAGGCCATTCTCTTCTAATTGTTTGAGAAGTTATCATCCACCTAAAATTACTAACTAAACAGACCGAATACTTGATTAGGAAGTTACTTATACTATGACAGATTCTGATGTGCCCCAGCTTTTGGCAATATGAGAAAAACAAGAATAGGGAAGAGAAGATAATGGGTGGCCAAATATTTGCCCGAATGCCAAGGTATATGCCTTGCATATCCTTGAACATGTTTTCCTCTAATATGATGGAATCACAAAATTGGAAGAAATTCATGAGTATGTCATAAAAGAGAAAATGGTAGCACACATTCATACTTTTCTAATGGATGAAGAAGCCCTATGATACTTGAAACGAGAACCAAGCTCTGAGGCCTAGACAGAATGCATCGAATCAACAAAGCTTCACTCTAGTAATTATCAATAAAAATATGGGTCGGATTTTGAAAGGGTTATACAAAACTGACCAACTCTTTAAGAACTGAACCTCTATGACTAACAGATTGCAAACTGACAAGAATGCCCCCCTGTATAAACTGAATATTTCATCATTTGACATTCGATTTTAAATTTCCGACAATTTTTTGTCTAAATTCCGATAACATATCTGACAAACCACCACCCATATTAACCCTCCAAACCTTAAAACATGATTTTCTCGAGGTTTTGGTTTGTTTTTCGCCATTGATGCAATTCATCACAGCAGTTATCATTTGTCAACATCAAGCTTCTTCCCATTGTTTACGGTTAGATATTGACAAAGAAGTGGGGAAAAGGTAAAAATTTTACCATTCCTACAGTAATATTACATTTTAATCATAGATTTGTGAAAAAAAAAAAAATTTTGTGTTACTCTTGAACGTGAGTTTATGTTTGGGAGTTTGTGTGGAATTCATAATTTTTAAGGTTTTTTGAATTAAGATTGGAATTTGAATGTGATTCAGGCAGATTGAACAGATTGAAGTTGATTGAGCCAATAATTTAGCATGAATGTCAAACCTTAAAAACAAGGGGAGGGGGGTTGGGGGGTTTTCTTTTAAAACAAAAGCTAGAAAGTCATAGAAATTTAACATGTATTGCTATAAAATAAGAATTGGTTGTGCTTTTATAAAAATTAATAGTTACAACGCCAAAAATTTTGTTATAATTATGTATAGGACTAGAATCGAGAATTAACGCTAAATAGTTTGTCACATACTCCAAACATTTTACTTGAGGGTAAACTGATCTAGCTAGAAGGTATGGGTTATACTTTAATTTGGGGTTTAGGTGTGATTTGGAAAAGCCCGGGGGCAAAAATTTGGGGCCATCCGAAAATAGTACAAGAAAACCCCCTTGCACAAGAATCCGAACCACATTTATAAGCTGGTTTAATACTGTATTCTTGTAGGCCTTGCATACACAAAATGCAATTTGGGTAACAACAAATGTTCTACTATATATTGTATGAGAGAAGTCAGAATGCAATTCTATTTTTTCACACTACACTTCCCCCTAACAATTTCTCTATTTGAGGATGCCAACCTTGTTGCTAATCTTCTTTCTTTCTATCTTTCCAATTTTATATGATGTTAAACCATCCAAATGCCCTACATATTATAATAAAAACTCTTAACATCAAACCAAAACCCTAAAGACTAAACCATTGATATCCAGTAACAGAGTTATGCATGTAAACAATACCAAAAAATAAGACAAAACACGACATGCAAAACATTCATTTATCAATTAGTTTCAACAAAGCATACATATCCTTATTCCACAAAGCTCCATCACTGGTCAACCACAAACAAAATAACAATCCAAGTGATGTTCACATCATATCAAGTACCAACAATACTAACAACCAGAATACTCATTAGAATAATTAAACAAGAAAATCCATATACATCTCTATCTGAGACACATTAACTCTGCCATCTATTTCAAAGAAATGGCCAGAAAAACAAATACCCAAGCAAATAAGGATAAATGAACTTAATACTTTCCATTCCCATCAAAACTATCATCAACACCACATTGTTATTAGTTACATTCTAATAAATCCACATGCCAAAATCACATTTATTTTTACTGCAACTCAACTTTTAGTTCTAAAGCCACGGCTAACTGAACAAATAGGAAAAAAATGGCACAACACCAGAAATAAATTCCCACTCAAATAATTACCAACATAGACCCAAAAACTTTCTATTCAATCATCAGCGTCTTTTATCGCCACATGAATTATTTACTACATCACAACACTACAAATATATATGTGTGTGGGTGTGTGTGTATATAATAATCAAATTAATCAATTTCATGATTCATTATTCATAATCAATCAGAAAATTCCTTCATCAATTGAATTTTTTTAATACCTTCTATCCAGACAAAATTGAAACTTTCTCAAACAAACCATACAAATCCCTCTCAAATGGGCACATATCTCTTCGCCGCCTGCTTCGCCGCCACAGCTGCACCTGCCGCCAGTCCACCAAGCGCGCCAGCCACCGCCGCCGACCTTATCCCTCTCGCCGCCCGACACACAGCCCCAGTCCCCAGCCCTGCTGCCACACTACTCCAAACATCATCCCTATCTGTGAGCGCCACTACCCCACTTTCCATTCCCGCATAAATCAACCCGATCACACCGACCCGGTTGCCCCAAGACCGACCCGAATGCCCGGAAGAATTCAGAACCCTATTAATCTTTAACTTCAATGTATCCCCAGGCTCCATCGATTTAAAAGCCGAAAACAACCCAATGCCGGCGCCGGTAATAGACCCACCCAAGTAAGCCATCCCAGTATAGAAGGTGAGATTCTCTCCCCAAGAACGGCGCTGGCGGAGGGATTCTTCGGGGAAGAGGAACTCGGGGGAGGTTGGGAGTTTGTAGAGGGTTTGGATGGGGATGTTGAGGTCCGCGTAGGGGTTGTAGAGACGGGTGTTCACGTCGGGCTCGTGGTCCGATTCAGGTGTGTGGTGGTCAGCCATGGATTGTTGGGTTTTTAGGGTTAGGGTTTGGTTTAGACAAAGAGATAGGGAATAGAATGGACGATTAAAGAATATGCTGGGAAGGTTTGTTCTGGTTTTTCCGTGACTGGCTGGTTCGTTTTTCCACCTGCTCTTGCTTTGAGCCAGGTCATATTGTTAGGGTTTGAAAATAAGAGGGTCAAACAAAAACTTTGAATATTGCGATGTACAAATTTGTCTGCATTTGCTAGTATATAATTAAATAATTACAAATTACAAATAAAATATATATATATATATATATATATATATATATATATATATATATGATAATATAACACACACATTATATTTCTTCATCATAATTTTAAAGTAAAATTACCTCTTTTTATTTGAATATAACTATATTTATGACAATAAAAAGAATAAATTTATTTATATAAATTGAGGTAAAAGTTTGTGATTAGATGATGTGATTATTTTTTTATTTTAAAATTATTAATAAAATATTATCATGTCAGATTGTATAAATAAATTTGTATAATTTATTTATATTTATAGTATTATTTTTTAATTAAATAATTAAAAAAAGTAAATTAATGTTTTACCTAAAGTTCCAAGAGATTACCATTCTCACTTGCTGAATTTTTAAACTATAATTTTTGTCCAAAAGCCAAGTAAGGGCCCTAACTCCTAACACATGGTTGGAAAGACAGATAATCATATCATTCTTAATTATTTTACTATTATGAAATTATCATATTACCTTTGATCTCGGTTGTCAACAATCTAATTAGATCCAACAGTTGAAATCATATTGAAATCGCACCAAACAAGATGCGATCATATTGGCTTCAACCATATTGCACCTGAAAAGGCAAGATCCAATGTTCAAAATTGCAGCCAAAGTTTTGAAGTTTGCTTTTGCTTGCAAAATAGTTTTGGGAAACAATCTGCTACCATATATTGAGATAGTGATTTATTTATTTATTTATAGACTTTATATCAATCTTAAGTCACTTTGAGGACTTGTGATCGAATCAACATTGAATTCGAAGTTCATGAGGTAAGATTTGAGAGGATATTATTGTTTTTATACATTTGGTCATAGTAATCAAGATAGATCATAGAGGGCTTTGTTCATGAACATAAGCAACAAATGAAATTTGGTGCTAATAATTTTAATTAAAATTTTAGGTTCATCTTATTCAATAACTAAGTAAATGGCTAATTACATGATCGCTTCTTCTATCCAGCCTAACTTTTTCCAAGAAACCTAAATCACTACAAATTTTTTTTTCCCACGATGAGGGAACACCAAAACCTGCCATAGGAACATTACATCCAGAGCCTCTTTGTATCACGATTCAGTCAATCAGAAGAATTCGAAGATCCGAAAAGAGCCGTGAGATATCATTTATGTTTCTTCTCATGCTGCTTTTAAGGTCTCCGACAATATCTGGTATCTCTGTTTTTGCTGCATATGGATGGTAAGGGGATTTTAGATCTGAGGAGCCAACCGTGTGTTTATCGAGTGGTCGGTGGAAGGAATTATACCTGGTTGGAGACAGACGGTGTGATTTTACTCAGCGCTTGTTCAAAATGAGTCATCTTGATTGTGAACGGAGTTGGATCTGAGTCATTATTGCTTGATGTCACTTTCTCTTCCAAAGCAGCCATTGCAGCTTCATTCATCTGCCAGCAGTTTAATAAAATATAAAGTTAACGCAGAGTGAAAATGAATTTCTCTATGCATGTTCTACAAGATTGTATTCTGGCAACTAGGGGGCCAAAAGAGAGTGCCAAAGGAGAGTACTTAAACGTAGACAAACCAGTGCAGCAAGATCAGCTCCACTTAAATTTTCACAAGCCTTCATATGTGGAATGGCACGCAAATCCACACTGGCATCTATAGGCTTCTTCCTCGCAAGGGCTTTTAAGATCAATCCCCACACATCTGAACTGGGCAGAGGGATGTAGAGAAGTTTACCAAACCAGGCCTTAAGACTGCATGATCCATCACATCAGGCCTGCCAAAAAATCCCAGATTGAAGGAAAAAGTTATATTAGTCCTCACTAAAGCAAATTGAAAGAAGACGAATGATAAACTACACCTATTGGTGGCCCCAATGACAAAAAACACCCCGCCATGTCTCTGCTCCGTCCAACTCTATAAGTAACTACAATTGAGAGAAAAAAAAAAGACTGAATTAATTTCATCAGTATTGGATAACTGATTGTCAGCACATCATGATTCTGCTTATAGATAGTCATTGAAGATCACATTAACCTGGTTCAAAAGTCGCTCAACATCCCAACCCCCTTCTTTCCCATGCTTTGTTGTTAGAGCATCAACCTAAAGATAATACAATAAAATAAAACAATTAAAAAGTGTTGTAAAGCAATAGCTGACACTTGGAAAAGCAAATTAAAAAGAAACTCTCCTAACTTTCAAGTAGAGAACCACTGACCTCATCAAAGAAAAGTATACAAGGTGAACAAGTTCTTGCACGGCTGAATAATGTACGCACTGCCAATTCACTCTTTCCAACATATTTGTTGAGGAGCTCAGGGCCCTAATATAACCAAATCTTTGATTATCAAATAAGTCATAAAAAATAAGAATAAAAAAATTGTGCACCAAAGCATCAAAAGAAACCTCTTTGAGAACTAAGAATAAGAATTAAAGTAAAAGGAGTCGACATGAATGAAATTGGCTCCTGCCTCATTGGCAACAGCCTTGGCAATAAGTGCTTTACCACAGCCCGGTGGCCCATAAAGCAAAAATCCTGTCTCCAGATCAACTCCAAATCCCTGAATAAACAAAAAAATCAAAAGTTATATTGATCCATATGGATGTTTCCTAATCAGTTGTGATACGTGTCTAACCCTTTTACTATCATTTCATTCCTAAATTCTTAAATTTCTTCTTGGGATGGCTCATCCTAATTTTATGCTTTCATCTTTTGACACTTTAAAAATTATACATTTTGAGGAAAGAGAAAAAGAAATAAGTTAAATGGCAATCATCTATAATTACCTCATACTCCCCAGGAAATTTTACACGGCGAACCATCTAGCGGTCAAACTCGTGCCTAAAGAAATCAAGCCCACCCACATCTTCCCATTTAATATTTGGAATGCTCGAGAATCCTTCTCTTCTTGAAGAGGGTTGAACCATTTTAGTTGCTTCCTGCAGGATATGGCAAAAAGAAATTAGCACTGTCATCTTAAGCAATCCAATCAGAAAATGCAGTTACAGTAATTTTTACTACCCCACCAAAATAATAATAGCAGGAAAATCTGAAAGTCAGTTACATAGATGATTATACCACCGTGTCATGAAAAACGTATCAAACATGAGTACATAATGCATTCTATATGTAATGAATTTCTAGATAAGGTATTTTTATGCTTAATTTAAGCATATCAATATAATTCATTAGTGTGCTTAACTATGTGCTGCAGCACAAGGCAAACAAGGAAAAGAATGGCAACAATAGGAAAACACTACAAGTAACTTATGCATTGGTAGTGGAAATAGCAATGAAAAAGGATGCACAATTCAACTTACAATATAATTCCTAGAAAAACAGCGGCAGCTCAGCATAATTACTATAAAAGTTCAACAGTTTTGTCTAGTTAAGTAACATTAGAAACAAAAACAAAGCTGCAAATTGAGGCTATATATAAGCAGAAATGCATGACATTAGATCATAGACTGAAATGAATAAATGAAGATTCTAATCAGATATTTCTATTTCAAAGGGGCAAAGAATAATAAAAAAGATGTAGCTCTAAGTACCTCTAAATTAGCCATAGTGATTGTAAGCCTCTCCATCTCCTCAGGCAACCATGGTTGCCTCCACCAGTCATCAGTATGTTCCTCAGATAAAGAATCTTTAGAGAGCTCAGACTTTCTTTGATCTATGATTCTTTTCATGGCAAGGTTTCCAGCCTTGTTAGCAAGGGCGGCCAAATCAGCTCCGACAAATCCTGGGGTAGACCTGGCTATTTTTACAAGATCAAAAGAACCCTCAACTCTAAGATTTCGAGTAAGCACAGAAAGAATTGTATCCTTGCACTGTCATCTGGAACACCTAGAACAATCTCACGATCAAATCTTCCGGGCCTCCTTAGTGCAGGATCAACAGCATCCGGTCTGTTAGTAGCTCCAATTACAAGAACGTAACCAGGTCCTGAATCAGAGTTGCCTGATTTAGAATTCTCATCACTTGGTTGTACAAGCCTATGAGATTCATCCATGCAAGTCATTAATTGAGTCACAATTCGTCTCTCCATTTCCCTCTGCAGATTCTCTCTTTTCAAAGCAATTGCATCAATCTCATCAATAAATACAATTGATGGTGCAGTCCCATATGCTGTAGAGAAAAGCTCTCAGATTTTTCTTCTGAAGCACCTGAGATTTTCATGACATTAAAACGGAATCATAAACTTATGGCAGAAGCACACATATTAATATGAAAAACTTCAGATCAGGCTTCCTATCAGGCAGTAAAACAAACAGCAAAAAAAGATAGATTAAGTAATAAATGATTCGATCAAGTAAGATTCTAGACAACAATTAGTTTTCAACTGAAATATAAAGATCAAGTTTTAATGAAATGCAAATAAGTTCCCATGAAGTAAAATGATAGACCACTGTCACATTGTGCAGAAGCAAACCAAATTCTTCAACAAAAACATGACTACCAGAAGAAACACTTTAGCCAGTCATTCCCATAGTTTTTCTTTGATAATGGTTTAAATGACCACATCCACTACTACCCAGTTCACATGCTACATAATAATCAAATCACATTTCAAATTAAAAAAACAAGCATAATAAAAATAAACTGATACCAGAGACACCAGACACATCTTCAGTAGCCAAAATCTTATAAAAAGGAACACCAGTTTCTTTGGCAATAGCGTGAGCCAACTTGGTCTTTCCACGTCCAGGTGGACTGTGCAACAAAATCCCCGCCATTGGCCCCACCCCCAGCCACTGGAGCAACTGTGGATGATATAATGGAACAATCACCTTCATCTTCAACTCCTCCAACACACTCTCCATCCCTCCCAAGTCCCTAAACCTTTGCCCCTCCTTTCCCTTCACATATCCACTACCCGAACCTAAGCAAACTTCTTTTTTCATCTCGATCGTTGACCCTTTATTACTTCCATTAATTAACTCAACCTTCTTCTCACCATCTTCAATCTCCACATTTTTCTTCTCATTCTTCAACTTCGAATTACTAGAATATGTATGTCTTAACATAGACTTCATTAAATCAAACTCCGGCTCAAATTTCTCTCCATAAATAGCATCTTCTGAAGTCGAAACTGCCCCATCTTCTTCTTCTTCATGGTCATCCGAATCCGAACTCGACTCAGATGGGGTCGTATCACTCATTCTTCTTCGTTTAACGTGCCGGTTCTCAACCGCTGTAATCTCTCTTCGCCACCGTCAATTCTTCTCCTTTGACTCCCTTTTCGGTGAAGCTGAAGCTGAAACGCCGTCCTTCGAGGTTGAATTTTTACTCATTCTATGGAGAGATGAATTTAGAGTTTCTTGTACGAATGCTTTGAAAGGTTTCTCCTGTAGCCGTGAATAATCGGGATAATTTGAACGGAGATCACGTACGAGACGATCGATTGTTGAGTAAGTCTTCTTCCATGATTCGACAGGGCGGAGGAGAATGCCAGCGTTGAAACTTCGGCCTCCTGTTCTTCTCCCCGTATATCTCTTTCGTTTTCAAAATTGATTGATTAAATCTCTCTACTTCTATAGAAATTGAAGGTTTCAAGCTTCAAATGATGGAGATTTTTCCCGCTAGTTTTCACTAAATCGATATTGCAGCAAGCATAAATTTTAGGTTTTGACACAAGATGAAGAAGCTCACCGCCTGAAGCAACGCCGTTTGAACTTCAACAGTTTGCGGCTAATCACACACACCCTTCATTCGTACAATGATCTTATTTCTTCGTTCTTCGGCCTCAAGGGTAAACGAGAAAGAATATATTTGTAACTTCAGACCCCTTATTTGGCTATTTTGAGAGTTACTAAAACTTTTTTTTTTTTCAAAGAACCCCCTAGCAAGATGTTATTTTTATACCCAAAAACCGAGGAGATGGAAGCGTCTTGAGAAGATGAGAGGGGTCTCCTCACTCGGTTTCTCTCACAGCTTCTCCTTCATCACCACCGTCCGTCTACTCCACCGCCGCTCCCATCCAACGGTCGTCCACTCTCAGCTGCGTGAATGTCAGTCCCTGGAAGAACAGTACCAGAAGAAAGCCAAGAAATACTGGGACAGCTTCTACAAACGCCACCAAAATAAGGTCTCTCTCTTCACTTTCATTTTTTCCCCTTTGTTTTGACGTCAAAAACGACAAGTCGATCGGATATTTGAGTGATGTCTGTTGGTGGGTTTGTAGTTCTTTAAGGATAGACATTACTTGCAGAAAGACTGGGGGCATTACTTCTCTGATGACTCTAAGTTTGTTTTGGAGGTATTCATTTACAGATTTGTAGCTTACATGTAACGCTTTATTTCTCTTTTCTTGTTATGTCATTCATCCTTACTCTTTCAAGTGTCACATCAGAATTACTATTGATTCATGTTGTAAAGGCTCGAATGTTTGATGTTTTCATTTGATGGGATAGGATATCAAAGAAGAACAAAATTCGATTAAATGAATGCATTTTATTTTGAAGAAGGCAAAAAGATAACATTTCTTGATAATTAAGATTTTCAAAATTTTGTATTTTTGTGATCTTTAACATGTGTCAATAATGTACACGCAAAGAAGTCAAGTGAGCTAGCGATTGGTGCTATCACCCATCTACTTGTAACTTAAACTAACTGTTGATTATAAGTTGAAATTTTCAAATGGTCACGTAATTGATGTTTCATGACACAATTTTTGTTTGTTGAAAGTATCTATGGTTCGTTAGTTTATGGCTTTTCTCAAATGTAATAGCATGTTTGCATTTCCTTGTTTAGTAGTTGTTAAAACTTCTGTAGGTAAAGTGTTATGTAAAATGGGTTTTTGAAGTGTTTTATAATGGCAGGTTGGTTGTGGAGCTGGGAATACTATCTTTCCTCTTGTCGCTGCATACCCCAAGCTTTATGTTCATGCTTGTGATATGTCACCTCAAGCCATTGAACTTGTTAAGGTCTACCACTTTGTGTACAATCTATACTGATATAATTTTTGTTCTTTAAATTTTGCATGTGCCTTCTGCATGTTTAAGATGCATTCTCTTCTTTTAAACACTTGTATCAGTTCCAAGGCATAATGACTTATCGTTGTAGTTCAATCTATGATACTGTAATAATCATTAATATATCCCTCTATCTATGTTCATACAAATTTTTAGGAATTTTGTGTTTGATCCTTATTAAGTCTGTGTTGTAATCAATCCATGGGTTTGTGTGTGTTTATGATTGGTACTTGCACTCTACCATGTTGTAACCCTAGAATCTTCTCCCAAAGTAATCCACACACAACAACCATGCAACTTACCAATTCTCAACCAAGACAAATTCAAGTGATAACAGTGAATATAAATTAGGAAACAATGCAATTTGTATTGATTCAAGCAATGTTTACAATGTAATAGTAAACAAGGAAAGAAATCAAAATAGTCCTAGGTTTGGCATTCGAGAGGCTAGCACTCACCTTCCACTCATTCTTTTCTAAAATTCTCCTTGCCTTTTATCAACTATTGAGATTGGAGAGAATAAGACCATATAAATCTCACATTAGAAGTTCATACTTTCCAATGTGGGATTTAAATCTCATATCTTACACTTGATATCTTAACATACTACCACATTTGCGGTCTTGACGCCCACGTGGGTTGGTTGTGCGTTAGTTCCCTGTTAACTTCGAGCTAACATTGCAATACCAATGTCACTACTTGTACCGCACGATTGCAACTTGAAGATGTGGTGATGACTCTAATATTTAATGATATGAGTCTTGAGAGAACCACATCTAGAGAGTTAGATATTGAGATCGAAGAGCTTAGGACCATATAAACCCCACATTAAAAGTCCATGTTGTCCAATGTGAAATTCAAGTCTCATACTTTGCATTTGAGATCTTAACAGAGTGACACTTGTGCTTTCCAATTTGTTGCCCTATGCTTGTGCCACTTGTTTGTCCTTCTTGTTGGAGACATATGCATAGGCCTAACACTACCCTGCTTATTTAAAGGCATATTTTCCTAAAGGTGGAAATGAGGAAAGAGGTGCTTAAAAGTCTGATATGACTCCTAAGAATTACCACAGTCAGGTAAATGTTGCCACTGATTTAGAACCTCCAATTTGCTTGAGATGAGTAATGTTTGTTTGTCACCTTCAATGGTTGTACCTCAAGTAAAACCTCTTCGGTCAAACAAACTAGCAAAGCTTGACTAATGGCAGTTGGCAGATCTGTTTCTTCAACTACGACATATGAAAAATGGGGCAAATCTTAGTTGTGCTAGGTAGAGTTAGATGGAATGCAGCCATTGCCACTTGCTCTAGAATCTCATAAGGTCCATAAAAATGTGGGTAGAGCTTTTTATTCGGGTGGGAGGCTAATGAACGAATCGCTATGGTTGCAGTTTAATAAACATAATCCCACCTCAAATTGCACCTCCTTTCTACCCTTGTCTGCGAATCTCGTCAGTCTTTCTTAGGCTTCGGTGAGATTATTTTTGAGTTCATCATAAGATTTCTTTACTTAATCATCACATTGACATTTTGCACTTCGAATTCTTCCTCTACCAACAATATTGTGGGAGGATCTATCTCATACACAACCCTAAAGGGAGTCATGCCAATGGCTCTATGGAATGTAGTATTGTACCTATACTTCACCTATGCTAGCCATTTCGGCTAGTGTCGAGGTTGCCAACTAGAGAAGGCTTAGGAAATAGAGAGAATAAAAGGGGGAATTGGAGAGAAATGGATAAGCAAAAGAAGTTGTGGAAGACCTTTGGGGAGAGAACCTGGTCTCTCAAATACTAAGCATGTGGAGAGAAAATAACACTCTCAAATTTGCCAGGAATTTAGCTTATTATTGAATTGTTTGGCTGAGGCATCTATCAGTAACACTTGTGCCTCCCAATTTGTTGCCCTATGCTTGTGCCACCTGTTTCTCCTCATGGGAGATGTATACATGGGTCCTAACAGTTTCTTACATGCAGTATCACACTTATAAAGAGTATGCTGTTTTAACTCTGACCTTGACTATTATGCATATTTTGGCAACTTTACTGAATGCAGTCACATGTGGTGTTCCAAGAAGACCGGGTAAATGCATTTGTCTGCAATGTAATAGATGATAATTTATCTGATTATATCAATCCTTCGTCAGTTGATGTTGTTACTTTGGTAAGAATTGGCAATTTCTTAAAAAATATGGCATTAATTTGTCTTTCTTGTCAATTTCCATTTACTTTTAAACATCTAACATGTTGAACAGATTTTTATGTTGTCTGCAGTTTCTCCCAAGAAGATGCCTTTAATATTAGAGAATATTAAATCCGTATTAAAGGTAAATGTTACAAATGTAACGAGTTATTGGTTTCATTATATCTATTATCTGAAAATAACATGTTGTTTTATATACTTGTAGCCAAATGGCTTTGTTCTCGTACGAGATTATGCTGTTGGTGATTTTGCTCAAGTGAGTTGTTTAATTGTTATTTAATAGTATTCTCCCTGGTCTTATTTGTGCTTGTCATTGTTGCTTGAGCACCTTCTGCACTTCCTTGCCTACTTTTATTGAGTAATATTTTCTTGCTTTTAATAGTTAAAGTTTGTATGGCTTATTTGCTATGGCCTATTTGATCATTTCTCATGATAGTAAATTTTCCTTTCCATATTTGGATTTTTATAAAGAAAAAAAAATCCACAATCCCATGTTATATGAATATTTTAAGTCTCTTTTTCATGCTTCATCTGTTTTTATATATCTAGATTTTTTTTTTATAAATATTTTCTTCTGTTTTGTGTTGTCTTGTAATTGAACTTTAATCATTACCAATGCATGTTTAACTGGTGGTTGCTTATACCTTTGCTTTGTTGTTAAATGCTGGTCAACTTATTAGGTAAAGCTTCAAGGCAGAAATCAGATGATTGGTGACAACTTCTATGTCCGAGGTGATGGTACTGTAAGTATGCTGTGCACCACGTGTAATATAATATTATTTTATTTGTTCATTTGTGAGAAGCAACATTCATTTTATAGTTTCTGATAATTCAATATATTTTCCAGTGCTCATTTTACTTCTCTGAGGATTTCCTGTCAACTCTGTTTCTTGAAGCTGGCTTCAACACCATAGATGTCAGTGTATACTGCAAACAAATTAAAAATAATTCTCGCGGCATTACAATGGATAGGTATGTCCAGTTAATAATTTGTAAGCAAGTGTTTATGAACTTTTTCTTCTTTTAAATCATGAGGTGATATGTCTAAGCTGACTTCTGATTAGCAATCAGGACAGCCTTTCCTATAGAGTACCTGAGGGTGTGGCTCCCTAATTGTTCGAAAGCCCATCTTACTGGTTTTATGTATAATCATTCAAATCCACATGCTACCTGGTAGCTTAAAACAAACTACGGCCTGGAACTTACAGTTGATAGATGGTCTCCCTACTTATTATAGTTTGATGAACTTCTTAGAATGAACTTGATGAACTTACAGTTGGTTGCAGAAGTTAGGTGTGAGAACTGGAGAAAAATAGAACTGATACAATAGGGGCAAAAAAATATGCTGAAAAAAACAAATTATTTGGTATGTACAGAAACTCTTTCAATCTGTTTAGGAACCATAAAGAAGTATTTATGCTATGGAAAAGAGATCCCACCAGCATTTTATATCTGTTGTTGTTGTCTTTTGTCTTTCCATTTGCCTCTGTTTTGATTCAAGTCTGTTATCAGGCGATGGATTCGAGCTGTATTTAACAACTTCAACAGCAACTCTCCAGATTCTGCTCTTATTAGACAGGCTAGATGACGATCTAATGATTCATATGTTAACTGATCCAGTAGTCCTCCAATTCAAGAACTCTGCTTTCCTGGTTTAGATGCAAGGGCTATTGTGAGGTTAGACTTGAACACTTCATATGCTGCGATTTTGCTTCTTCCCATCTATGGCTGTGAAACTCATAGGTCCATTATCGGTCTTACCTTCACCAATTCGATTTTCTACTACTGGCAGAGGATTCACGCGCAAGTGTCAAGTTCGAATGAGTTCCAACAACCCAACTTAAGTGCAAACAAGTACTTGAGAACCTGGCCTTCAGAATAGATCTCAGGAGAAAACAAGGAAAAAGGCTGTAAATTTAGTCGACTCTAAGATATTCAAGCAGTATGAATGACTGATATCTAATGCATCTTAAAAATTCTAGCAGAATTGATTTACTCATTTCTGAGAATACCAAAATTTTCTGTTTTTACTCCTATGGGTAATGCTACGTAGACACATTTTTTAGTATACGAATTGATATAATATACATGGTGTGGAATAGTGTTATATCTATAAATTTTGTGTATAAATAATAAAATATTACAATGTGATTAGATAGTTAAAAATTAAAAATAAAATAATATTTAATCATACGACAATATATCATTATTTATACATATGGTTTTATTGTAAAGTGTGTTATTATATGAATAAGTGTTTTTTTATTATTAATTTAAAATTAATTAATTAAATAATAATATATTATTTATGAATTTATTTATGCATTCAAAAGTGGTACATAATTTTATTGTTTTTTTTATATAACTTTATCTTCATCATTTTTGGAAGAGAAAATAGGAACATATTGAATTTTATGCTTTGTAAAATGATGGTAGTCGTGAGATTTTTTAGAATCTTCCAAACAAGCTTTGTAAAATTCGTCTGATGAGTTTGCAAAATATAACTGAGATTACAGGCAATTTCTTTCTCCAGGCATTTACAGGCTTTAGGGTTTTATTGTCCTTTTCAATTTTCTCATAAAAAATTTATCAAAATTTTTCTACAAATTTAATATATATGGGCCAAAAAATAATTTTTTCTAAATTTAAAGGGTGCTAAGTTAAATCATCAGATCTTGGGTGCGAGATAGTGATTTGGCCAAAATCCAATTATGTTTCTGTGCCTCAATGAATGTTGTCAGATAACAAAAAGCATACGTGTCACCTCTTCAACCAGTGCTTGGTTAAAAGGCACTTCCACAACTGTTCTCAACAGCAAGCCTCTCTGTCTTAACTATTAAAAAAAAAAATTTTCCCCGAATGTTTACCCTAAAAACATTTTTATATCTATTTAATATATAAATTTCACTTCCTTATTTTATCTTTAACCCCATTTAAAAAAAATAACATTATAAAAATAAAATAATAATTTTATTATCTAAATGTTTTAAAATAAAGATTTTTCTTTTACATATATAACTTTAATATTTTAAATATAATAATTAAAATTCTAAACGTCACAAGCTCAACATTGTCAATTCAGTATTGATTATGTTATTGTACATTGTTTCAAACTCTTTTATTATGTTCTTAATTGTATCCAACCTTTTAGTATTGATTAAGATGTTTAAAAAATTATAGTGAGATTTAGATATTTTTTCAATAACTTGTTATTTATTCTTAGGATTGATGGCGAGATTGACGAAGAAGTCAGACCGACATGTTGACATTGATTTTTTTTATTTTTTTACATTAAAACTAATGAAGAGTGTTGTTGGATTTGGCCACATCAACAAGAGTGACAAATTAGCTTCTAGCTAATGTGATTAACATTATGAATGCAAAAACGCTATGATGCATGACAAAGATTTGGAGAATGAACAAGTTTTTTAAGGGGGTTTAGGGTATATAAACGATAATAAAAGACCAAAACCATGAGTAAAGGAGATGTTTATAATGACTGATCGAAGTGGTTGAGACCATTAATTGGGATAGTGAAGAGCTAGGCTAAGCAGAAGTTATGTTGTTAATATAAAATTAAAATTGAAAAATATTTAAAATTTCTATTTATTTAAGATAATATAGTATATTTTTAAAATGAAATAGTTAATGAAGAATTCATTTTCTATAAGTAAAAAATATATGATTTATCCATCCAAAACATTACGTGGGGAAATGTGAATTACTCCTGAAAAAATCTAACGTAAGTGGCTTCACGGGCACCTTATTTTCAGGGTTTCATGGTCTCTTCAGGTTCAATTGGTAAGTAACTTGATACTAACTTTGGTTGACCTTTTTTCTTATTTTCAACTTTGTGATTTTTAGTTGTTTTGTAAGCTCAAGATCGTATTTTTGATATAGCCAGAGGGCCAAGTTCTGATTTTTTTTTTTTTAATTTGGTAAGGGATAATTGTTGTTCTTGTTGGTGATTATCTGGGGTTGGTATATTTATTGAAAGAAGAAGAGAAAAGGCGAAAAAGACTCTTCTTTCAAGAGAGGTTGAGATGGGTTGCCTGAGATCCAGGAAAACCGAAGTTTTTTAAATGCGATAAAAGGTTCACCTTTTTAGGTTTTCTCATGTGATTGTTTGTAGATGTGGTTTTTGTTTTTTCTTAGGTTCTTCTCATTGCTTCTTTAGCTTTAACTTCTTGGGTTTGCAGATAAAAAAAGTTTGATTTTGATTGTCTATTTAAGGGTTGGTGATTAAGATAAACTTCGAGTAGCCTGAAAAAAAGGAAAAAGATTTAAGAATATGATTAGTTTGCGTTGTCTTTCTGAAACTTTAGCTGCTCGTTAAGTTTTGAAATTGAGAGGATTGAAGGATTAGATCCATTAGTTGACACCAGATCTGGTGACCCTTTTGCATTTAGATCATTTAAACTCGTTTGCATCTTTAATTTGATTTTGTTAGTGTAGTTTGTGCTTAGACCATGTAGAGCTGCGGAGAGATTGGTGGATCAATGAAGTTCGTTGTAAGGGAAGAGTTGGTCTAAAAACTTGCTGGCTTTATTTCATGTTTTTGGCGAGAAGGTGATGAGGAAGGTGAAAAAAATTGGTAGATTGTGTGAGATTGGAGAGATTGGCGAGATTTAGTGGATATTGTTTTTAGTAGAAGTGAGGGTATTGATGGAAGAGATGTCTCCAGCTGTTGCATTGACGCTTAGTTTTGGCGGTTCTATGAGTGATACCTCAGGACTTGCTACCCATGTGGAGATCACACGGCTCAAGCTTGTAAAAGATGCTGCAAACTCGTTGTCAGATTCTGACAAGTTGGTGTCTGAGGATTCTGTTTCAGGTGCCAATGTAAGTTGTAGTGATGCAATTTATGAAGTTACCAAAGTAATACCGTCGGAACCAGAAGGGCTTCAGGAAAGTGAGGAAGATGAAATATTATCAGTCATGGAAGATCCAAATGGTGTTATCAACGAGGGTTTGGTTGTTTTGGATCCAGGCTCTGAAATAAACCTGCCAAACTCAGTGGAAATTGATAATGGTCGAATACTTGCTAAGGCAATTATTTTGGGAGAGTCAAGCGTTGAACAGGTTCCCACAGCTGAAGTCCTTATTACTCCTGTGAGCGCAGATGCAAAAGGTTCTGATGGTTCTGGTTTAAAGTCCTCTGCAGTGGTTATTCAATTGCCTACTGAGAAAAATCTTGTTAGAGAGGCTAGCAGGAGTATTTTTGAGGTGGACTGTATTCCCCTTTGGGGTTCTGTGTCTATTCGCGGAAGAAGACCAGAAATGGAGGATGCTGTTGCTGCAGCCCCTCGCTTTATGAAAATTCCTATCAAAATGCTTATTGGCGATCATGATGGAGTGAGCCAAAGTTTGAATGGCCTGACCAGTCACTTTTTTGGGGTTTATGATGGCCATGGGGGCTCTCAGGTATAACTTTCCTCCCAGATGTCTGTTGAGAGCTCTGATTTTTTTTCTTAAGTGTGGTTTAAATGTATTTTTTGTACTTGCAATTCAGCCTTATGAGTGTTTTTTGATTCAACTGGTTGAACTTTTAAAAGTTTGTGAGTTGCTTGCATAATTGATTTGAGTGTGTGAGACTACAATTTGTTTGGTTTGATTTAACAATTTCTATTTATTGAATGAAATTTTGTAAACAAAAAACCTTTGGCAAATGATTTCTGAAATGTCTCTGTTGTTGGCATGATTTTGGGGGACATTGTGCAGGTTGCTGACTACTGTCATGACCGAATCCATTTGGCCTTGGCCGAGGAGATTGAAATTGTTAAGAATGATTTGGCTGATGGAAGTAACAAGGAAAGTCGGCAGTTGCAATGGGAAAAGACTTTCACAAGTTGTTTTCTTAAAGTTGATGATGAGATTGGTGGAAATAGTAGCAGATTTGTTGATGGGGATGCTTCTGATGTCAGTTTTGTAGCTGTCGCCCCAGAAACTGTTGGCTCTACAGCTGTAGTGGCCTTAATCTGTTCATCCCATATTATAGTTGCAAACTGTGGTGATTCAAGAGCAGTTCTATGTCGAGGCAAAGAATGCATGCCTTTATCAGTAGATCATAAAGTAAAGCATGTGTTTTTGGTCAAGAACATAGACTGTTGTATGGAAACCAGTTCTTATATTTGTTTTTTATTTTTGCAGCCAAACAGAGAAGATGAGTATGCAAGGATTGAGGCAGCTGGAGGCAAGGTCATACAATGGAATGGACACCGTGTTTTTGGAGTTCTTGCAATGTCAAGGTCCATAGGTAGGGTCTACTTGATTTTCAGCATGGATATTAGACCAAGTTGAAAACATTTTAATTTTTAAATCCTACATCAGAAGTAGAATTTACTCACTCCTCCTTTTACATGTCACAGGTGATCGATACTTGAAACCATGGATTATTCCAGAGCCAGAAGTCATGTGTATCCCTCGAGCTAGAGATGACGAATGTCTTATTCTAGCTAGCGATGGGTTGTGGGACGTCATGACAAATGAGGAAGCTTGTGAAGTTGCCCGAAGGCGGATTCTATTATGGCATAAGAAGAATGGGGTTCCAGACCTTTCTGAAAGGGGCAAAGGAGTCGACCCTGCAGCTCAGGCAGCGGCTGATTATCTTTCAATGCTTGCTCTTCAAAAGGGAAGCAGAGATAACATTTCTGTGATTGTGGTAGACCTGAAAGCTCAAAGGAAGTTCAAGAGCAAATCATGAATAAGGTTTCCCCATTCACCAGTCAGTTCTTAGCTGAAGTCTATATACTTACATATTAGACATAGTACAACTAATGATATACATAGTTTGGTCCATTCCTTTTTCTCATGGGCTTAATGTGTGTACACCATAGAATCTAGTGTGTACTGTAGCAAGCGTGTCCATCTGAATGACATAGCACTTTGTCTTGGTATGCTACCATGCCATTGCCTGCAGCTTATTATCGTCATGTAAATTTGAGCTCTGTTGCAGTTGTTAGCTGGTTAGTAAGAGAATTATAATCTCCTGCTAAAGTTCCTGGCAATTTTATCCATTTCCACTATGAATTTCAGACTATGAATAAAATGTGTATGATAGATACTCTTATTAGTATCATTGTCTTTATGTCGTGAATGAAATTTCTCTTATTAACCTGTTGATTTGCTGTATCATTGATGTATTGGTGATTGAATTGAATGGTAATGTATTGATTTGTTGCTTCATTGATGTGATCCTGAACATCACTGGAAATCGATCATCTGATAATAAACATACATAAACAGAGAAGAACTCAAAATATTAAAAGGGATACTGACGTTACCCATTGGGGTGTAAAACTGCCTCAAAATTCTACTCTTGGAGACAACTTAAAACAATGCCAAATCCTTTCACTTGCTGTAAAACAAATTTATGAAAAAAAGTGTACACTTTTTGGTATCCATCTATAGCCTTCGCCTTTGCTTTGGCTTGGGGAATTGAAGACGGACAGGAAGGGTGGCTAACAATTCGCTCTTCTCGCGTTTCAGCTTGCAACCCAACTTCTCATAATGTTGTCTCAAATTGACTTCACTCATTCTGAGGTCCTTGGCTGTATCCGCAGGGTTAGTTTGGAAGTTATCAGCATGGAGGCTGAGCACTAGGACATAACTAATAAGAAGATGGATTTTGTCTTCGGGTAACCTCTTTGATTCTGGATGAGAAAAACTAGTCAAAAACTTCTGCTGTAAAATGCTAGGAATTCTATGGTTCTTTGCTGAGGCTGCAGCATCCAGGGAATGTCGATCTTTGAACTTCAGCAGATGAGTGATATATGAGAAAATACATGCAAGCACTTTTTTCTCTGTGTCATCCTATAGATAGAGGCACAACAAAAACTGTAAGTAATTCTGATACTACAAACATAGATAAAATGAGAATGGATATCAAATAATTTCTAGGTACAATCATGTAATTTCCTGTGACAGCACTTTACTCTGGTATGGATTATAGGAATCTAAAAGAGCAATGTCATGTATACATACAGATGTGTCATCATCTGATTGGGTATTACTTTTTATCATTAATTTAAAATCATCTAATCACATGATAATATATCATTTGTAAAGTTATTTGTGTACTAAAAATTGTGTACACATAGTTTCATTGAATCTACAAACATCATCACAATGCCAGCAGTAGAAGAGCACAAGCCGTTTCTGTAGACTGCAGGAAATGCTAACACACATAATCATTGAACTTCCTATCTAATTCTCGGGAAGTTCATTCAAATTTTATCTTTGGGCATCAAGAATATCGTGTAAAATGTAAGTGACTTAACAATAAAACTTAAATAGACTACAATATATCATTTTAATGGTCATAACAAATAAATTTTCTACAAGATGTTTGCAAACAAGAGAAAACGCTTTATTATGCCCTCACCTTAATTCCTTGCAATTTCTGTATTCTGTTGCAAACAAATGATGGATAAAAACTGCTTTTCACCTCATTCCTGACTTGCAAAAGCTCATAAATATCTTGTAGGAAATCCCACTCTCCTTTGAGGATAATCTTATCTAGAGGATAAGCCAGCTCAGGTATAGTGGAAGTGGAGTCATATGGTGGGACATTAAGAACAGTATGAACAGTCGCACTTTCAAGAGCCCCCTTGTTAATCTTGACCGACTTAATTTATGTTCAAGAGCCCCCTTGTTAGCCTTCATATCAGCTTGCTGTTCTTTGGTAACCTCTACATTTGCCTCTTCCTTGTCAGCAATGCCTGACAATCCAACTCTTGGTTCCAATCTAAATATCTACAACCATAACAGAGCCACATAGATAAGTAGAACATGATAAATTATACAGTAACACCCATAAAGAGGTAAAAAAGCTGATAATTTAAATACCAGGCATCTTCAATCTAAGCGCAACATCTAGACCAGAATCTTTAACTAAACCAGAAATGTCAATGATATCAATAAAAAACTAACCAGACTCACCCAATGAACAAGCTACTAACAAACTGACAACCTATTTACATTAACCTGGAAAAAGGTACAATTGTATTCACACAAGAACAACAGTGCTTTTTGTTTCTCAAATTTTATCATCAACCAAACACCAAAAAGACAACAAAAAATCTCCATTACTTGCACACATGATAGCAGGGAAAAAAAAATTCATTACAGAACACTGTAATAGAATGGTTTCAGTCAACCAGTTTTTATGCTTAGATGTAACTTAAACTGGCATACATGGACTAACTACCTTAGTAGTTAGCCAACTATGTTATATATCAGTGCGAATGAGGAACTTGAATTCCTTGATTATAACTTGTTATCCTATTTCAAACACTTTTGGAAGCATATGAATACACTCTAATACAAATTTGCAGTCACCACAATACCAAAAAAAAAACAAAAATCAATTTATCTCAGAAATTTTCAAGTTGCAGAACTGTCCATCATCTGAAAGACAATTGCATATTTCACCGAAGAGCTTTCAACCTTTTTCCAATGTAACCGGAGAACATTTAACACCTACTCAAGTTGATATCAAACTTTCTGATATTTACAATAGATCATAAAGAACTCAACATTAAAAAATTGAACCTTTTTTTCATAATTACTTTAACTTGTTATCGAAGTTCATAACTTTTACCTTATTAGAAGCAATGGGCACAATCTTCAAAGTCTGGCTCTCCTTATCAAGAACCCCAAGTGCATACTGACAATACTGCGGCGCCATAGCTTCACCAGCATAGCTAGTTCCAACAAACACCACAGTAGACTCAGCAGGACTCACAACCAACTCCAACCTCCCCGTCTTGTGCTTCCTCTCATTCATGTTTCTATACACTCTAACCCTCGTTGTCGTTTCCCCATCTCCTCGGTCGCCGCCCAGAGGACTGAATCCAGATGGGAAGTACCCAACTAGAGGTTGGGTTTTGTTGGGTTGATCAGGAATGAACTCACCTTGCGGGTTCACTCTCTCCACCTCCTGAGCCATTGTTGTTGAACTGGCTCTGTCTCTCTTTCTTTTCTTGCTCTTCTTCTTAGATGGTGTTGCTTGTTCATCTTCTTGCTCTTGATGAGTTACAGGGTCTTGTTCCGTCTTCATGTTGAGAGAGAAAAAAAACTTCTTGGTTTTAACACGAAAACCGGCTCCTCTCTGGTTGGTGGTTTGTGAGAAAATGGCACAGAAAATAGTTCCAGTTTGGGTTATGGGCCCATTTGGGGCAATATTTATGGGCATATTCGGAATTTATGGACCAAGCGGGGTTGGGCTGAATAAAACATTTGGTTGAATAAAGACTTTTTTCTTTTTTAAATAAATATCATGTACACATATTTTTAAGGCCAAAGCACTATTGTCCACGCAAATTTTATCTTAATTTCAAAAGCATACCCACACCTATTTAAAAACCAAAACACCCATATGTAGACTAACTGTTATTAAAATTTTATGTTAGGATTAAGAATAAAACCATTATTTTATCAATAATATTAAAATATATATAATTTCATCTCATTTATTTCGTATGTTTTGAAAACTTGTATTTCAACTCTTATCTTTAATTTTGAAAAATAACTTTTTTGCGCCGAAATCCTTAAGATTTTCTCCCTTCTCCGATCTCTATTGATGGTGGCCGACCAAAGAGAGGAAAAAACCCTAACGATTTGGGGAGGGGGAATTACTTTTCAAAGTTTAGGTTGAATGATAAAATGTGAATTTTCAATATCTAAGAAGAAAATAAGAAATAATTATATATTTTTTATTATTATTAATAAAATGACGATTTTACTCTTAGTTTTAACAGAAAATTCTAACCAAAGTTAATCTATTAATGAGTGTTTAAATTTTTAAAAAGACATGAATATATTTTTGATATTGAACTAAAACTTAGATGAAAAATAATTTTTTAATCTATTTTTAAATATATAATTATATATATAAATAATATTTTATTATATAATTGAACAACCTCTCGTCATAACAGAAGGTTTTTCCAAGAGGTTGGGGATTTGTGAGAAGGTAGCTCTATTTTTGGTCATGGGCCAAATTGGTTGGGCTGATGAAGACCATTAGTTGGAGCGCATTATTGTGCATAGTGGAATATAAGAATCGAGGAGGACATCATGATATGCTATGGATGGACTACAATTATTTTATTGTTAAAAAATATATCGATAATATTATAAGAACAAACAATAAACATGCTTAATATAATAATTATGAGTTTGATATTATATTTTAAAGTTTATTTATCTAGTCAATTCAGTTAAAGTTTTTTATTTAATAAAAAAAACATAATTTTGTATATAAACAATATTATGTTATTATATAATTAAATATTATTTTATCTTTAATTTAAAATAATTTAATTATATAGTGATATATCATTATTTGTATACATAATATTACTTAGAATATATATTCATTATTTTGACAAATAATGTTTGTAAAAATAAATAGACAATTAAAATATTGAATTGGATAACCCTAATAATTAACAAAACTGGTGGAATATTAAAATTTTCAAAGTAAAGACCTAAATTTGAGTTTTTGTCACGCTTATGAAACTTTGACTTATATAATACAGTGGTTATGACTTTGATTATTGTGTCTTGGGTTTATTTGTGTAACAAATACGGATGAGGGTCCCCGTCTAATATAATTTGATTGTTGAGGTGTATAAGATAATGTGTTAAATTAAGATTAAAAGGATTAAAAATTATTAAAATTATATATCAAGATTTCAAATACAAGTGAAGACTTGGAGAAAGGTGTTTTATATAATAAGGTATATTAAAATAAAGCTTTCAAGTAAATTATGAGTAATTTGCCAGTGTTTTTTTTTTTTCAAAATTTTTTTATAAGAATTACTTTGATTTATTGATTTTAATGTTAGATAATATTTCCAAAGAAATTAAAAATAAAATACCATCTTTTTACAATCTTTATATCACTATTTTTGCTATAAAATTTATTTTCCCCTTTTTTAAAGGAAGTTTTGATTTTTAAATTTATAATAAAACTTTAATTCGATTATAAATTATGTATATAATATAATTAAATATTATTAAATTAAAAATAAAATAACATTCAATTATAATATATAATATTATTATTAATATAATATTATAGATGGCAAATACAACCTTTTAACAAAAATATTATAATGAAAGTTTATAAAAGTGAATTTATTGTATCATGTATTTGAATAATTTTAAATTAAAAAAAATATTATAAATATTTTTTATGTAAGAATTCAAATCAAAGTTTTATAATCATAATAAATGTTCAAACTCAGAATTTTTTTCTAAAAAATTGAATATTTCATAAATTTTGTTAATTTTAATTTAAAATACTAAAAATATTAATATAAAATTATGTATATATTTTAAGTTATATAAATTTATTTATATAAACTGAGATAATAATTTATAATTAAATAATATAATAATTTATTTTCTCTCCTATCCTAAAATCATCTAAATATTATTATATAAAAATTATATTATTTCCAATATTAATCCATAAATAGTATTGCTCCAGGAATTCTCCTTTCCTAATAAACAAATAATTTGCTGGCAATGGGATAGTAACTGTGGGCTTTCCTTCAAGCCAAGAAAAAGAGAGAGGAGAAACGAAGAAGCCAGCAGGAAGCTACTCCAACTCTAATTCTCTGAGGCAAGTTCACTCCTTCCCTCTCTATTCATCCCTCAACTGGTAAATTTTATTTTTGTCGTTCTTGTATATAGGCTGAAAGAATGAACCTTTTTAGTAATTTTTTATGGGATATGAGGGAATTTCTATAATCTTAGAAACTTTATTGAATGTTTATGTTTTTTCCCCCTTGTTTCTTCATGAAACTTGACGAAAGTTGTATATTTTTATCTGGGTTTCTCCAAAGCTTAAGACTTTCGTAACCATGCTCAGAGTTTTCCTGTATATATGCGATCTTTTTGGTGGGTTTTCGTCTGTTACCTGTTAGCGATGTGATTTTGTTTCTGTCAGAGCTCATTTTTGGCTATACATGTTAAATAGATGCTTATCTTGAGCTCGGTTGATTCAATTTTTCTGAATTTTTTTTTCTATTGTAGTTTTGATGGAGTTAAACAAGATTATCTAGTGAACATAGAGGTCTTGGTTAAACTTAAATCCTAATCTGCTAGTAATTTTTGTATTTAAGTATAGTTTTTGTTCCTAATGCATATGGTGTCAAAAAATGACACAGAAGGGAGTGGTCAGTTTATTGACTGTCAATTATAGTTGTGTTACAATCAGTTAGACTGGAGTTCAATTGATTGGTTGTCAAGATTGTGTAGTTCGATGCTTTAATGTTGATTTTGCATTTAATGACTGTTTTTTGATCTTATGCTTAGTTGGTGTTTAATTTTCTTCACCTTTGTGGGTTCTAGAAGTCTAACACAAATAAGGATCATTGTCATTGGAAATGTTATCTTTGAGGGAGTTGAAAATTATTGCTCAATCCATGTTAATGTATGGGCGCTAAGTGTCTCCTAATTCTGAATATGATATGTCTGCTATATGACAAACAGTGTTTTACATTTGTTAAGAAAGCTTGAGTATACCAGATTATCTTTTTTTTTTTTTTTGGTAATTAACTGCCTTTGGAGGGTTTCTGATGGGGCTTAAGACTTTCTTCAAATTTGCATATGTAATTTGTTGTTTGTAATCTTTATAGTGAGTTATCAACTTTGTTAGTGTCTCTAAATTTGTAAATTTCTTAGTAGCACGTGGGTTTGAAGTGCAGATACTCTTAAAGCAGAGAGCTGAGCTGAGTAGACAGACATTCTGGCAATGGGAGACTTGAATCAACGTAATTGTCTTCTTTTTTACTCCTTTATTTCCTATTGCAGTTTTGAAACTTGTCCTAAATTCTCTTGTTAGCTGTCAAATTATGCCCCTGATTTCAAAAAAAATAAAAAAAGGGGCTTTTGGAAAACTATGTGTACTGTTCTCTTCAGCGTATTGATGCTGCACAAGCTATTAGCTTATATGTCTCTTTATTGTGTGGCCATGTTCTTTTAGAGACATTCAACTTGTCCATGATGTCAGACTCCTTTTTGGCTGTTGCTGAGTGGATAAGTATATCTGGGAAGTTGTCGTTCTGTGGATCGTTTCATTTGGTGAAATAATCTGTTGAATGTATTTTTAATGAAGCTAATACAATTTATACCTTTTTTGCCCAAAATCTGTTTTAGATGCTATAAGCCAAAGCTTTTGGTTAGTGGGTTCTGGATTTTGCATCTTGGTTTTTAGGGTTGTGGCTCAAAGTTGATGACTGTATTGAGAGTGATCAATATTTCTTTCTGTGACTGGTAGATGATGATGAAATGCGTATTTCTTATTTTTGTTCTATTGGGACCTTTGAAATATTGCCTTGAACTATGTGTAAGCAGACAATTTACTGAAGTTATTTTCTCAATACAGAGGCTTCAACTGATCTAGTCGACCAGAGAAAGGGTGAATATTTGCTTATCAGAGATGCAGAAGATGGCCAGTTGGGCAGGTTTGACAAACCCCTTCCTTGCTTTGGTTGTGGAATTGGATGGTTTTCGTAAGTTTTCAAACCCCTTGTCCTCAACCTCTGCCATTTCTTTTTATCTCGCTGACCTTTTCATGTGCATTTTTGTTCTTCTTGCAGTCTTCTTCTTGGATTTGTATGTCCTTTTATGTGGTACTATGCAGCAATCCTTTACTTCAGGAAGTATTATCACAAGGACCCAAGGGAGCGATCTGGACTTGCTGCTTCAGCAATAGCTGTGAGTGTTACACTATTTGGCCAACATGATAACTTCTATGATCTATAACTACTAGTGCTTTCTGTTAGATTTAAATTAAGTAAACTTTTAAATGTGAAAAAGAGAACAACCAACAGTTAAGACGCCTTACAAGCGACAGCTCAGGCTGCTCTTTTCCCTTGCTAGCGTTTAACTAAAAACCCTATTTGTTTTTATTTGTTGCAGGCTTTGATATGTACAATAGTTGTGGTGATAATTGTAGGCATAGTATTATTATAAACCTCCTGACAACACCTCTCTCAATCTCGCACATCTCAAACCACCTTCTTTGGCGATGAAGCTGGATGATGGAAGAACTCTACTTTCAGTATGTTTCAGCCATGTGAAAACCTGAGGTTGGCCCCTCTCTTTAGCCTTGTACGTATACATGTTGTGTATTATAGAAGCTTCAACATCACAGCTGTGGGATACCCTTGGCTGTGAAGAATTGTACAGCAAACATTGCATATGAAAATGTAAGTCTTGCCTGACTTTGTTGGCTCATATACTATCTCATTTACTTTATGTTAAAAACCCAAAAATGTGTCCAATTTCAAAGTCTTTTTCAGGCTTGAATTCCTTGTGCCAAAAGCAAAACGAATTCCCTGCTTTTGGATCTAGATAGGAGAGCCAACAATTAACCACTTTTTTTTTTATTGTCGTTTTATGGAAAACTGGACCCAATACGACACTTCACTCAATTATATACACACTGGTGGGTTTAGGGATCTTTAGTTGTCATACGTGGATTGGCTGACTTCTAATCTTTTTTTCAAATTAAAACGTGTTAAAAATTTAATATTCCTTTATTGGAGAAAATAACAAGAATTCATCTGGATGTTTTATATAAAAAATAAAAAATAAAAAATTGACCCGTACTTATATATTTATAAAAAGGTCAAAAGACTATTTTTCCCTTAATTTTGAAGAAGTTAAATACCAGTTACAAATTATTAAAGTTAATGATTTTTGTTAGTTTAAAATTAAATGACTGATTTGCCCTTTGTAAGTGTAATAAAAAAATATTTTTATACTGTTTAATTGAAAATACAAAATTATGCTTATATAAAAATATAAATTAAATAAGCATAATTCATTATAATTTACAAAATTTAAAAATTCCAATTTTCAATTAATGATAATTAAAGGTCTTTATTGGTCTTTTCATTAATTTTATAAAAAATTTAATATATATTCTTAACAAATTTAATATGTAAGTGAAAAATTAACTTTTTCGATTATAACGAGTGGGTGGGAATATGTCATTTAATCTAACCTTAATTGGAAAATAGTAATTTGGCCTTTCTCTAGACCCCATTTAGGAGATGGGTAAGAAAGGAAAAGAGATATTGCATAAAATTATTAAACTTCACACATTCTATTACTACCATCACCTCATTATTCTAAAAACCAACTTTATGAATTCACATCGAAATGATTTTGGTGGTGTAAACCCAAACTCAAACGGCAAGATTGCCTATTATTGTTTATTGAAGAGTGAAGGCAACACATTTTGTGAGGTGGAATAGTTTAAGTTAAAATACTAAACTGACTAATTTATGAAAGTAATATTATATATATAATTTTATATATGAATAACAATATATTATCATACGATTGAGGTTAATTAAAATTTAATTATATAATAATATAATATTAATTATATATAAAATTATACACGAAAAAAATTATATATGAATTCACTAATATTCCATGCAAATGCCCTTTCTTCTGTTACTTAGCTGTCATTCTTACCCACATGTGTTCCTGTCACATCACAAAGAAAATTTTTTTATTTTATTTTATTTTGATCTAACCTAAATCATAACCTCACATCACTTATATATAAATTTTTATCGAAGCAAGGTGGGTAATGTTAGCAAAACTCAAACAAAGGTAAGAGCTTCAAAATAAATAAATAAAAGCTTAAACTAAAAGTTGTTAATTTCTAAAAGCGCTTCTCTGAAAAAGGTAAAAAGCACGAACACTAACAGTCTCCACCACAATGGAAGAAGATGAAGACATGACACCCTTTTGGCTTCAATCCACTACCACCACCACTTCAACCGCCCGCCGCTTCTCTTCCCTCCTCCGCAACTTGGGCGTCCTCCTTCTCATCTTATTAGTCATTGCAGCTGCGTTCATCTTCTTCATCATCCCCTCCTTCCTCTCCTTCACCTCCCAAATCTTCAGGCCTCACTCGGTGAAGAAAAGCTGGGACACTCTCAATCTCGTCTGGGTGCTTTTCGCCATCGTTTGCGGCTTCCTCAGCAGAAACGACGCCACTAATGAAACTCCCAGAAGCGCTTCTTCGCTAAGTGCTTCTCCTTCTTATGTTCAAAAACCAAGCTTTGAAAGCATCACCATCCCAAGTAGAGGACGGTTCAGTAATAGTAATAACAATGGCGGTTTGAACAGGCTGAGAAGCTTCAGATCTTACCCGGATCTCCGAGCTGAAGAGGCTTCATGGATGAGAAGTGAAAGTGATTATCAATGGCGGTTTTATGATGATACCCATTTGTATAATTATCGTTCTTCGAGCTTAAAAGATCAGCCTTTTCATGAGTTTAAGCCTCATCAACAAAAGTTCCAGGATCAGAAGGAAGAACATGTGGTTGAAGAGGCTGTGAATAGAGTTGATGATGATATCTCTGCTACTACCACTTTTATTGTTGAAACACAAAATGAAATTGTGTATACGCCGCCTCCTCCTGCTACACCATTGCCTAAGGTGGTGAGGAGGAAAGTGGTGAAGAGAGCAACAACTTCTCAAGATGTTGCAAAGAGTTGTGCAGGGAAGAGAAAAATTGATGATGATTTGGGTAGTGGTACTTCTTCACCGCCGCCACCACCTCGACCACCGCCTCCTCCGCCGCAGGTGGAAGAGGGTGAGAGAAGGAATGAGAAAAAGAGAGGGACAAGTTCAACAAAAGAGTTCTTGAATTCACTGAGAAGAAACAAGAAGAAGAAGAAACAAAGGCAAAAGAGCGTTGAGAATCTTGATATTTTCTTCAACTATGAATCAACCTTTCCTTTGCCATCGCCGCCACCACCGTCACAACCACCACCCCCTCCGCCGTCACCACCGTCACAACCACCTCCCCCTCCCCCGTCACCACCTCATTTTTTCCAAAATCTTTTCTCCCCGAAGAAAAGAAAAGCAAAGAAAACCCACTCAGTCCCTCCACAAAAAACTATACTTTACTCATCTTCAGCTTCAAAACCACAACTTTTATCCCAAAATTTTTCCAAAAATGTACCTTCGACAACCCACAAATCGCCATTGCCAGTCAAGATAAACAGTTACAACAATGTGGAGGAGACTGTGAGCAGCGGCAATGAATCACCATTGATGAGCTCAATTCCTCCTCCACCACCATTGCCTCCCTTCAACATTCCAGTGCGGAATTTTGAGGTGGTGGAAGGAGACTTTGTAAGATTAAAGAGCAACAATGACAGTGATTTTGATGAGGCTAATGCTGAGGAATCATCTAGTCCATCAGTGGCTGCAGATTTTGCCACCTCATCACCATTGTTTTGTCCAAGCCCTGATGTTAACACTAAAGCTGATAACTTCATTGCCAGGTTCAGAGCTGGCTTGCAACTTGAGAAGATGAATTCCTTCAAGGAAAGAGGCAAGTCAAAAATTGGCCCAAGCTAGAGTTGAATTTTGTTATTCATTTACTTTTTCAAAGTTTAACTATACATAGAAACATTACACATAGGAAATCTATTTAATCTTAAGCATGTTTATGGGTATTATATATGTAATTCAGGTTGTGGCATTGATTTTTTCATAAAAGAGAGTTCTTATATAATGGATGACAATTAACTGCAAGGCTAGTAAGTTTTTCCTTATAATGAATATGAAACTGTTCCACTCTGGAATTGACAGAAGATAATTCAAATGGATGTGGGTGGAACGTTGTTTAATGTGTGGCTGCCCACCCCACATTGTTGATACTGGCTGCAAAGTTGGTGCAAATTTCTATCATTTTTGGCTGCATTAAATGGCTGTTTGACAAAGGGCGTTCAGATCATTGAACATTAATTGATATTTCACTACAAGAATCTTTGTTGGTCTGATCTGACCCAACTAACTTGTCTTTTAACACAATAACTTCAGGCATTTCCTGTTCATAGTCTTGTAGCATTATGACTTTTATTACAGTGTCAATCGAAAGTGATTGTGATTGTGATTGTGATTGCTCTTACGTGATGCTTTGGATCTTGATTCGGATTCTTTTGATGCTTTGCTTCAAAATGTTGTCTAAGAAATTTTCAGTCTCATCAACCTTTTGATTGCTGCAGAACTGCATAAAGAATAAAAATTAATGGTTCAAAACAGGGGAATAATGTAATTAAGTTAATATTAGAGTAATTTAAGGATGTTTAATAATAAAAAATGGGATAAAGAAATATCCCACTTGTCTAAGTAGAATAAAACAGGAAGATACCCTGCACAAAATGAGGCCTACGCATAATTTTTTCACCATTGCAATCAAATATTATCACCATTATCAACATTGCACATGATAGTTCTGCCTATCTCTTTCACATAAACACAAAATGAAGCCTATGCATAATTTTTACAAAAAGCAACTCAGAAAAATTTTAACTCACAAGGTTGACAAACTTGGGAAGACCTATTAGTGCAACTCGTCCATGGTCATATATTGTAACTTCAAAGCCTTTCCCAGCTACACTATAACAGTGGTTGATGATAAATGGATTACAGTAAGAAGAAACCTTGAAGACATGTGCCTTCATTCTTGTGTCTAAGACATCACTCACCCATGATTTAAAAGTATTCACTGGTCCTACGCAAGCCAACAATATGATATTTTATGAAGGAAAACGATAGGCAGTTTATAAGAAACCTCTGATGTTTTGCTTGGGGATTCAAGAACCCAACAATGTGAAACAAAAAGATGCCCTTATTCCATTGATAAATTTCCTGAATATCTTCTGATAAGTGGAGGGGCACAATTACAACACTTAAATATCACATACTAATTATCTAGCATCATGCCATCATAATATTTATAGCAGTTTGGTTTCTCCAGTATTGTAATCATGGAATAAACTTTTATCCCTTTTGAGCTAATTGCATGAGTAAATTCGGAAGAGAATGTTCCTGCTTGATGGCTTCGATCCACCTTGCCTTGATTCGGACGTGTTCAATGCTTTGCTTTAATATCTTGTCGATTCCAGGATTCACATGATTTGCAAAAAATGATTCAACCTCATCAGCCTTTTCATCGCTGCAAAACTGCCGGATGAAAATAAGCAAGTTCAATCAGGCAACAATAATATTGAATCCAATCTATCAACAGTCTGCGTATAACCAATAAATTGCTTACCAGTGTGACAACACCCCTGACGAAATGATGGAGTAGAATTCCTGACCCATATTTATTCAAGATCTGCTGCCAATTCTCCTGCATATATAATCAAACATATCTGATTATATTCATTTGTAGAAACAAAAAGAATCCCACATTAATGTAGATTATCAGATAAATTTTCTGAATCCTCATGACACAGGAAACAAATCATTTTGAGATTCCTGATGTGGCATCAGTAAGATTTATAAGGTTAAATCAGCCAAGGAGCTGCGTACCTGCAACCATTTCCATGCGGTTTCACGGCCTTCTAAGCTTATTCCTCGAAGCACAAAAATAACATCTTGATTACAAACCTGAAAGAATTTTGTGATGAACTTGGTAAACATCATACCAGAAAGGAACTCAAGCGGTCACTACATGTAGTTTTGTTAGAGAAGACTGAGACCTTATCAGACAGCATAAAGTTCAAAACCTCGTGAACTATATCTGGGTCAGGAGAACACGGTAGAGCCTCTGTGTCATGTCAAATCCAGAGTCTCAATCTCATATTAGAGGTGAATGGAAGACTATCATAAATTAATTTTGATTCACTTCTAGTAAGTCTTACGTAAAATCAGTTCCTTCTCTTGTGTTGCATCAGCTTCTCTGTAGAACTCCAGTAGGGACTCAAAGCCACACCTATCTGTGGTCCTAGAGTTTCTCATTACAGCAATATATGCAGCCTGCACAGTAAAAAATCTTTCTGCAAATCATTTTGGAAACTTTCACAGGAAAGAGGAAAAAAAATCATTCATGTTTATGATTTATTTTACCTTTCTTACTTCAGGGGAAAGTATTTTAGTGTCTTTGTCCTTCAACAAAACCTGAAAGCGCTCCATTGCGTCTAGTTGAGTTTTGTCATGACCAAAAGTAGCCAAAGCTGCAAAGACTTGTCCCCTTAACAATGAATTCAAATGGCTCTCTCCAGGCTTTGAATCCCAACCTACTTTTCTGCACAATAAGATGCAAACAATGAGACTTATAGTCTGTAGCAGCACTAACTTAGGACTCACCAATATTCTAAACATTGTCTCAAGAAGATTGATAGACCAAATAGACATAAAAGTCTCATACCAACTGAAAGTTGTATTTGTGACTATGTCATTATAGTACAGTTGAAAATTTTAAAACATAATTAGGGACATGCAAAAAACATACATAAAGAAACTCCTTCATCATTCCAATCATAAAGGATATTTTCAATCAAACTACTGGAAGCAGATGAGTTGGAGTGAAAGCCACGCTAATTTTTCTTACTCTGCAGAATGTTGGAGGAGACTGATGCAAAATGCTTTCAATTCATTGACTAACTCGGGGATGGAATCTGTTGAGATCTCAATAACCTCATAACAAACCTGTCTTACCTAAGTTAGAATGATTGAAATTTGAGGTCTAATTGATGCATTGTCAAGTTATAGAAGATATCCTTACATCAATGAGTTTTGACAACACCATATGACCATCTTCTTCTCTATATGCACTCATCAACAGAAGCAAAGATGATAATGGCTGTTTGCAAGCCTTGGAAAGGGCAAGCATATCGTCCAAAATGCCTGCACATGAGACTGATAGACATTAATTACCAATAGATGTTATTTATAGTGCTGCAGCAAAAAAGAGAAGCAACCCATAAAAGGAAAGCACACCATACAAAATTTGTAACTTGGAAAAGAGGCTCATCTATCTTTAATTTGAAGCAACTGATTTCACAGAGAGCACAGTCTTTACTGGTAAGCAGTACATACCAATTCTGTCAGTAGCCAACAAGCTTTTTTTTTCCACTGCTTTCCTGAGTGGAGCTGCAAGTTCGTCATCATAAATTACTCTATAGAAACCACTCTGCTCAACATTAACTTTGACCCATAAAATTTCATCACAGTGTTCTTGATTCTTTTCCTTGAGTGAGCTTGATTTGCCATCGGAAGAAGGAAACATTTCTGATATATCAACTTTTTCAATTTTTGATCCCAAAAGGAAACTCTTGCACTTGTCATATGAACCCAAGGACAAAGTTATTGGAACAGTCCATATTCCATCACCAGGCAAACCAGATAACAGAAATTGTGACTGCAAATCCCAAACCAGAATCAGATTTCTCACTTGAGAAAAAAAAAACCCAAGGCATACATATGAACTTTTCAAGTGCTGATCTCATAGATAACACGTTTATGCAATTAATCAATTCTACTACCTGCTCAAATTCCAAAACTTGATCTTTGGATTTCACATGGATAACAGGATATCCTTTCTGCTTTGTCCAACAGTCCATCATTGAATTTATATTAACACCACATTCCTCCGAAATAACTCTCCATAAATCTTCTGTCTTCGCATTTTTCCAAGCATATTTCTTCATGTATGAACTTAAGGACATCTGTTTGAAATCAAAGTCAGATTGTTAAAGAACAAAAAATAAGTGATGCTAAATTACATCACAGGTACGGAGGCAAAAAGAAATTTAGAAAAAAAAAAAAGTCTAATGTGGTCCTCAATATTAGTAGTTACTCTGTAAATTGCAATGTCAACTTCCACACCTGAATAATATCGTCCCCAAGGTAACCCTGCAACATTCTGATGACTGCTGATCCTTTACTATAGCTTATGTCATCAAAAATTTGATGAATTCCATGAGCATTGTCAACCTCCACCTGCAACACCAGCGAACAATTTGTAGACATATTTGAATGTCATCTTAGAAAGGTTTATGCAACATGAATTTTTGCCAAAGCAGTTCACCCATCTAATTTTAACCACCACTGTGATGTGTATGAGTGCAAAGTTTAGTGTGTCTTACCTCGATAGGATGTGATTGCTGCAGTGAATCCAGACTTAGGCCATCAGCTGTTTGTTGAAGAAATTGAGTCCATATTTGCCACTCGGGAAATAGGATGTCAGTGACCATGTAACTAATCTGGAAATGTTAAAAAAAGTTACAACATAGAAGTCCTAGAATGTGGCCACCTGCAATGCCCACAAAGGGTAACATGAGAAGTTGAGTAATTTTAAATACCCATGTTGCAAAACCCTCATTAAGCCACAAATGAGTCCACCATTCCATTGTTACCAGATTGCCAAACCATTGATGAGCCACTTCATGTGCAGTAACAATTGTGTTCTGACAGGCAGTGGAAAACTAAAGTTTGAGAATATATATTACTTTGTCCCTCAAATATGAAAAATAAGAAGATGAAAATGAAGTATTTGTGTTTAAAAGGCTAAGGTAAAACTTCTATTTCTCCAGAAGCAATAGATCAGCTGCTAGGCCTCAGGAAATTTTGCACTTATAGGGAGGGTAATAGTAACGAGAAAAAAGTGGGAGGGAAAAACGAAAAAATCTGAGACCCGTTTGAGTAACCAACTTACAATCTGCTTCCGTCTAGCTGTAGATTTCAAATCACTATAAAGCATATCACTTTCACGGTATACGATCAAACCAAAATTCTCCATAGCTCCAGCAGAAAATTCAGGGACGGCAACCATATCCAGTTTAGGGAGTGGGTAAGGAGTTGAGAAAAACCTGACAAAAAAAAAAAACCTCCATACCCAAGGTTAATATATCTGTTCAATACACAGAAAATGAGTGCTGGAACGAGGATTACCAACAAAGAATGTAAGAACACAGAGAAACAGGTTCAAGAACATCATTCATGTTTCTTGGATTTGACAAAGGCGAACTTTCTTCTTCCCATTTTTGATATTTTTTTTCCAAATAGTTACCAATTGAATATATACAGCGAATAAAACCAAAAAACTTTATAAAATCCAACCACGAGCTGCGACAGTCACCTGAATCAGAGTACCCTACCCATCTAGGACAAGAGTTGCCCACTAAACTTCTTTTTACAGCCTACAATAGTCAACCTTTTCACCATTTCCGCTCAAGCCTGTTATTCTTCGTCCTTAATTTAGATATACAAAGCTACTGAGCTCATTGGAATACTACATTTTTTTTTTTTTCACAATAAAGCCTCATCAATGCATCCCATTTAATCTTCAAGTTTTCTAAAATGATTTTCAACCATAGGAGTTCACAGACTCTTTGAACCATTGCTTAGAATTCTGCCTCAGCACTAGATCTTGCCACCATATTTCGTTTTTTACTCTTCCGTCTTACAATGTTTCCACCTAATAAAGATGCAATATCCAGAAGTTGACCTCTTATCAGTCATTCAAAAGATAACCAAGTAGCTTCATCAATGAAGGTGATAGTAATTAAACCGAGAGTGACTAAAGCTGTGACAATGATGACCGCAACAGAAGATAACAAATCAAAATATCAGTGGCAATGAAGGCATACCGACGAGAAACCTGAAGCTCAGATACCTTGTTGGATTTATAAAAGGTGAGGACTCTCTTCTTCCAAATTTTTATTATTACGTTCCAGCAGTTACAAATTAAATATATACAGGGTATGCAATAAAAAAACTAAATTTGACCAGCAGCCACACCGTTAAATGAAAGTCGATTGAACTACAACATCCCACTTACCTAGGACAAGACTAGCCCACCTAAAACCAAATTAGCTTAGATTGGCTTTGTGTTCAATTCGATTTGAACCGAATTCAAGTTTGAGCTTTAGTGTGATAGTTCAATCAGAATTTGTATCGAATTCATATCTAGAAATACTATTTATCTAGATGACAACACCGTTCATTCTATCATTGATATTATTTTTTCTATTAGTGATCTTCCAAAGATATTTTTGACCAATTCAATTGAATTCGAGCAAGAGCTGCTTCTTATGGATTCAAACTAAGCTTGGGCCACTCCATATTCAGGCTCGGCTTAGCCTAAATCCAGCCCAAACCTAAACCTTATTTTTACAACCTACAATAGTTAATCTTTTTCCATAATGTTGTCTTGATTCATGGTGGGGATGGTGCTATATCGAAGAAAGCAAAGAAAGTGTTTTAGTTACAATGTATTGGCACATACTTAGAAATCATGAATGGTTAATCGACTAAGTGAGCATTCTTGCACATTCTCTCTCTTTGGCTCCCTTCTTGTTCATTAAACTATAACAATGGTATCTCAGATTTTGAGTTGGTTCACATAACCAGGAGAATCAAGTATATGAATATAAAATTAACTCATGACAAAACCAAAACGTATGTTACTCACTTGGTGAATATGTCAAGTGACTTAATAGCAACATCTAAAGCGTACTTTCCTTCATCACTCTTGCCAACAGGGCAATATACACCGACCTTTACACCTGCATGCAGAATTCAAAAATCTAGATAACAGAGACTTTATACCAAGTAGAAACACAAGTTTGTAGCTCATATACAAACCAAGACTAGTTGTGTCTTCAATATGATCAAATAAACCAACCACCAGGGCCACCAAATATGTTGACATAACAGGAGATTCCTCAAAATAAACAGTCTTCATATTTCCACTGAACTTTTCATCAATAACTGGCATATTAGATAACGCTGTCAAGTCTGATGGTGCATCGAGTGTTATCTTGAAGGTTGCCTGTTGACAATATTTTAACAATTCTACAAGGGTAAGGATCAATCCTCGGTTTTAAAGCTAACTATTAACATACATGTAGGATTTAATACATTGACCTCTTAGGTTTTGGGAAAAAAATAAGGCAAGTTTAGGTGGTTCTACAAGGAAGGTTCAAAGAATTTCAGAAATATACAGGAGGACCATCTGGATTGCCTAAACTTCCACCAAACATAAAGGAGATCAATCATACCAATCCCCAAGGTATAGAGCAGTATAAGCAAGCATAATAGCTACTTGACAAGTACCATTTTGAAAAAGAAAAAAACACAGAAATCTTCATTCTCGAACCATTCACGAAAACAACTTTGCCTTCACAGAGATTATAGCAAAGGCCTCATGAGGAAAATAGTTGCCAGTAATCAGTTTATTTTGGTTTCAGTACCTTAAGAGCTGGTTCATCCCAGCATGGGAAACACGACCTTGCATCCACAGGTTCAAATTGAGTAACTGCCATATTCTTCTTCACTTCTTTCTCCATATAAGTACTGTTAAAATTAAAGATCAGTTAGGTTCAAATTCAAGATGCTCCTTTTATTTATTTATTTTTATATTATTGAAATCAAAGAAAAGTATGGAAACTTTTTCCTGGTGGAACAAACGATTGGAAAAAGAGCCCTCACCATTTATAGAACCCCTCCAAATGGTCATTAAGATTCCCAGAAAACTTGATCCCCAACACTCCTTCGCCGACACTAAGAGCTTCATTGAAGACCAGGACAAGTATTTGATCACTGTTGTCCAGAACAACATCACATGGACTATATTTCTGCAAAATGAGAACACAAAATTCCATCAAAATCAGTATAAAGCCAACCCAGATAAGACTATTGATTATGATTATCAAGCATACTTACTTGGTTGTGAGAGGTGGCGAACAAGACTTCATGAACATTAAGTCTAGCGGCATTTAAGACAATGAAGTTAGTATTTTGGATGATGCTAAGGTTGATGTTTACAGTACCAGTAAAAGCACATGCACACAGATCAAGTTTAAGGTGAAGATCGTAACGACTTGGAACTGCAAAGCTTGGTAGCCTTGCCTGGCCTTTGAATTGCTCTATGTTCAGTTTCTGCACCATTTTTCCTTTTCTTTTCAACTCAGTGAAGTGTGTAGCTCGTTTATGCAGAGGAAAAAGAGAGAGATAGGTATCTTAATGACAATTGGTTCTTATTTTCTCGTCCCCACCTTGTTTGAAGCAACAAAAATTTCCACAAAGAAAGGTCAAATGCATATCCACATCCACCCACATCCACCCATGTCACTTTGTTATTATATAGCTTTTTTCCACCATGAGTGGGACAAATCAAGATAGAATTATTGGTTAGACTTGCTTAATCATGAACCAAAACAAAATATCTTGGATAAAACCTTTTCATCTTCCAATTAAACTGCTCTTCTTAAGCTTGTAAAACTTCTGTAGGGTTAAAATAATCACCATTCAACAAAAAGCCACAATCTGATGCTGGAGTTGTAGTTTTCACTCTTATTCAAAGGGTCCAAGCTTTTATCAAGAAGAGTTAAGCCTCTGAATTGAGGAAAGCCAAGCACAGACAGAAATGAAGAGCAACAGCCTCTGAGTGATTTCTTGACCTCTGTCTTCTTTTTTGCTTAAAAATCAATTAAACGATTTTCAGATCATATGAACATGAAGATACATAAGCTTCTTGTAATATCACCCAGAACGAGTGTCATAACATTGGTTTCATTCAAATTATTGAAAGCTAAAGCTACAACGCCAAGTCCTGGAAGTTTTTCAAGGTCCAACACAAATTCAAGTAAAGCTGGTGCTCTGAAGATTAATCTCCCCGCATGGTTAGCTGGGAATCTCATAGTAACATATTTATGTATCTTCATTGTTCCAAGCTGCTGCAGTTGTAATCTGTTGAACACTCACCCTGAGTATTCATATATAATAAACCTTGTCTAGTCTATCATAATCACACAAGTATTCTGTTAGGACCAAGGTATATGTAAGGAAGAAGGGAAGAAAAGATGCAAGGATGACACGACACATGGCAGAAACTTAGGAGTGGCAGATGGCAAACAGCGGGCAAGGGAAAAGACATCAGACCAACACTCACCAAAAGAATGTGCAGCAGACATACAACAAATTCATAGGAAGACCAGGTTATACAAAGCTGAGCTGGCAAGGCAGTTGTGTGAGGAAAAATGCAATGACATAGGCCTGGAGAAGGAGAAGTTCACGGAGAAAAAATTGTGAAGAACTGGGTTAAGGGAGAGCTCCAGCCTATCAAAAGCTGGAAGGAGTTGTTGCTTAATTTTCTAGTTTACGTTCTCTGGTTTGTTTATGTTAGTTTCCCGAGTTCATTTTGCAAGCAGAGAAATGAGAGACATTTTAACGTAAACAACACTTATTTCTATTTCAGTAATTTAAGCAATACGAACACGACACAAACACAATACATTGGCTTTCTTTTGATTACAATAACTCTTATCCAGTACATTACATATTCACATCAACGAACACAATACACATCATCAGCAAATACTCCAATGTTTGTACTATCTGTCCACGGCAATGAGAATAGTTGCTGGAATTTCTTCAAGCTTCAGCAGTCCAGATTAAGGCACATCCAGGTACCTATCATATTTCTTTCTAAAAAACATGGAACAGCCATATTATGTCTGAAATCAATGAAAGATTGAATACAGGGTCAAAAAATGAATTCTACGGGGTACTTCCTCTGCAATTTCTGTCGAGGAGCAAGTTTTAATAATAATTTCAGCAGCAAAGCTCAATGAATTGCACATCAAAACTTATTTCATAAATTGAAATCAAATTTCACAGCCACGATGATGGGTAAATCAAAAAGAAAAATCACTTCTACTTACCAGTAATCAGATAAACATTCAGTATGCTCAATTATCAGAAAGAAAGTGAACAAATTCTTGAGCAAAAAAAAAATTGTAATTGAAATTTTTAATGAGCAATATGATTTCTCCTGCTGACAAATTAATATTTGATTAAGAAAGAGACACAATAGGAAAAGAACAGAAAAATGTTTCCATTTTAACCTAACGATAGATAGTTGGACCAAAACTGGCAATACTGCCCTACAAATGGCTTCTCTAACAAAGACTACATACTGAGACAATTCCAAATACTAGCAAGACTGTTTAAGAGCAGAGTTCCTTCTGCCTAACAGAGAAGGGATAGAGTACAGTACATAAATAACTGTTGCCTTGCTCATGGGCTTAATACTTAGGCACTTTGCTCAACAAATATTTCTGTAAAACATCCATAACTGACCCAAAATCTGCCTTCACACTCACAGGAGGATTAGCAAACCGGCATGCCATGTCCTTAATATCCTTTGAGTGATAATCAATCTTACTCTGTGTAAACTTCAAACCATGAGCAGTGCTCACCACCACTGTTCTATCAGTCTTCCTGATAACCCCCCTATTCCGAAGCTTATTCAAAGCTGTCAAAGCCACCCCAGTATGAGGGCAAATGAACATGCCAGTAGAATCAGCCTGTGCCATAGCATCCATCAATTCTTCCTCAGTAGCCTCCTCAACAATCCCATCACAATTTTTCAATGCATAAACGGCTCTATCAATTGAAACCGGATCACCAATCTGAATAGCAGATGCAAAAGTATTACAAGCCCTAACAGGTTTAAAATCCTTCCAACCTGACTTATAATATAAGTAAAGTGGATTAGCATTTGCAGCTTGTGCACAAACAAGTCTAGGAAGTCTATCAACAAGCCCCAACTCTTTACACATATTAAAACCTTTATAAAATGCATAAATGTTCCCCAGATTACCTCCAGGAACTATCACCCAATCAGGCACCTCCCAATCAAACTGCTGCAATATCTCAATTGCAGCGGTCTTTTGTCCCTCTAACCTCAAACTATTTAAACTATTAGCCAAATAAATAGGCAACTCAGATGTTACCTCCCTTATCAACTGCATACACCCATCAAAATCAGTGTCGAGACTCAACACAAAAGCACCATTTGCAATAGGTTGCACCAACTGAGCAATAGAAATCTTATTAGCAGGCAAAAACACAATAGAAGGAATACCTGCAGCCGCACAATAAGCAGATAAAGCTGCTGATGTGTCCCCAGTTGAAGCACAACCAACTCCCACAACCGGTTTCTTCATCTTCTTCAACCTATTCACTTGACTCACCAAAACAGTCATACCTAGATCCTTAAAACTCCCAGTATGACTTATCCCACAATGTTTCACCCACAAATCATTCATCTTCAGGTACTCTTTACCGTATCTCTCAGCCCAGAAAAGGTTCGAGTTCCCTTCAAAAGCACTCACTATATCATCACCATCAATCTCAGGCAAAACCCATTCTTTCTTTGACCAAACTCCTGATCCATAAGGCCACGTGGTCTTCCCAACTCTCGAGTCAAAAAGGTTCTTCCAATACTTCCCATCGTATTGTTTCAACGCCTGCATGTCATGCTGAACGTCCAATAGACCGCCGGATTGAGACCGGTAGATGATCTCGTCCAGCGAGTATGACTCTTCACACGACGGAGGCGCGTTGAAAGGAACGTACTTTGCGGATAAATGGTGGGTGTGGATCACATTGTGGAGGCGGGCCTCGTCACGGATGGTGTTGGAGTTTCTGGAAGCAGAAGAAGAGACAGATGCTTTGATGGTGGTGGCGGTGAAGAAGGTGGGTTTGTGGGGTGAGTTTTTGGAGGTGAATGAGAGACCTAAGGGTTGAATCAAAGAAGAAGAAAGTGTAGCAGCCATGATTGGACACAAAGTGAAAAACAGAGGACGGCTGGTGAGGTTTGTCAGTGGAGTGGGACTGTGGGAGAGACAAGAAATGGGAACAGTATAATTGGACCTTGAAATTTATACGAGGATGTAAATGTAAGCTAGGAAACTATCAGGGACTTTCAATTTACAAACGTCCGCATATTTCAAAAAATTTCCGAAAACCCCTTAGAGCTTTGGTAGTTTTTAAAGAGATTTTCTAATAAATTATAATAAAAAAATTTGTTTATGAAATGCTAATATTAAAATAATGAAAATACTAATATATTTAATGCCTACTTTTTATATTGATAATACATCTCATATTTAAATAAAATTTGATATATACAAATAAGTCAATTTAGTTAAAATATTCCAAATTTAATAATATTTTTCTTTTAAATTTTAATTATTATTTTTTTAATTAAAGGGAAAAATTTTAGAAAGGGAAAAATTTTATAATAAATAAAAAATATAAAGAGAGACAAAAGATTGAAAATGATCGTAATTTATCTTAAATGTAGTATCAATGTTAATTATTAAATATTAATATTTAAATAATTTAATATTCAAACTTTATTTTTAACCAAGGGTATCAAATTATATATTTTTATTTTATTATTATCATTAGCTTAATTAATCATTTGAAAAATGATTTTCCCATGAATTATGAAAACATTTTTCATTTTTTTAGCAAAATTAGATAAAAGGGATCAGTAATAAAACCAAAATGTATCTCCATGATTGTCTTTGGCTTCAAATTTTTTTATTATCAAAAACAAAAAAAATTACCATAAATATAAATTATTAATATATTTACATAAATTAATGAAAATAAATAATTATTATATTTAATTAATATTTTAAATATTATTTTATTTAAACATCTTTTATATATTAAATTAAATTTAATATTATAAAAGTAAATTCATTAAAGCTAAGTATAAAATTATTTTATTAATTTTTTAATAAAAATCAAATCAATTTAAAAATATAAATTATTATAATTTTTGTTATTTAATCATCAAAAATAACTAGTCTGAATAAAAATAATGAAAGATAAATTAGTAGAATTTTTTTTTTTTGGCCGAAACCCATGCACCCTGTGATTAATGATAATTAAACATTTCCATGTTAGCGAGGAACGAGATTTCATTCTTGAATAAAAAAGGAGGGGAAAGGAGGAACAAGAGACATATTTGAGCGTTTCATTTTGAAAAGGTAAACACCAAAAGGGTTTTGTGGACCCGACCTTTGCCATCCTCAGCCGACCAGAGACGTACGAACAACAAAGCTTAAGAGCTTTGAAGAGAGGAGTTCAAATACATAAAAAACAAATGATAAAAAAATACACCGAACGCTAAACAAAAACACAACAAACAGCCTCTGACAGAGGGTGAAAAAAAAATCTCTGGAGAGAGAGCTTTAAGAAAAACTTGAACTTTAGAGACAGAGGTGGGGTAAAAACTCAAAATTTAGAGGGAGAAGGGGAGAAGCTTAAAGCTTAGAGAGAGAAAGGGGAGAGTCAGGAAAAAAACTAAACTTTTGGGTGAGAAAGGGAGGGAGGTTGAGGGCTGTTTGTAGTTGGATTGGATGAGTTGAAGTTGAAGTTGAAGAAGATTATTAACATTCTCTTTGGTGTCATTATGGTAATTCAAAATCTGAGCATGAGTTATTGTTTTAAGCTTTCGTTAGTTATTTTTTAGCTTGCCTGTAGTTCTTGTTGAAGGGTTTTTTTTTTTTAAATTCAGTTTTTCTGGTTAAAAATTATGTGTTGTTATTTGAATTACTGTGGCGTTGGGTTTGCTTTGTGTGGTTTTTTGAGATTTTAGGAACTGGGTCTGTGTTTTTTTTGTCTTTTATGTTTTAAGTTTGTCGATGGCATCTTGAGTGATATTAAAAGGATTAAGGAAGTTGTTGTGTAAAAGAAAAAAATTCGATTGAAGTTTGTGGCTTGTTTAATTTGTTATTGTTAAGTGATATGCAGTTTGTTTCACTTGTATTGGCCGGCTGAAATTGGGATTTAATGAAAGATTGGACAAGGGAGCTTAGAAATGGAGAGCTATTTTGTGTGTTGTATTTTTGGAATATGGGCATTTGGGGCAGACTGTTTAATTTTTTAACATTGCTTGTATTTGCTGTAGTTGAATTTACTGGAGGTAGTATTCAACTTTGAGGGGTAAGTTAGAAGGCATTGTTAGAATTGGTTTCATTCTTGGAAGTGGCTGGAGACGCGTTTTCTTTTCAATTATATTTGAAAGTTCCTTTATGTTAGGAAAGTAAGGTTAGATTGCAAAATGATAGCTCTTTTTATTTATTTAATGGTAAGTAATGCTTGAGTTTTCCCAGAAACGTGTAATGCTTGATGATACAAAACTTGTGTATTTTGACATTCATTTCCTAGCCTGTTGGGAATTGAAATTAAATTCTTCATTCAGCTCTGACACTAATTGTTTTTTGGACATTTAATGATGTGTTTGTCGTTTTAGTGTTGCTTTAAGTGATGATACTTTTGCAGGCAGCACCGGATAACATAATTGTAGGTTCCCATGTATGGGTTGAGGATTCTGTTGTGGCATGGATTGGCGGAGAAGTTACGCAGATCAATGGTCAAGAGGTTCACGTTAATTGCAAAAATGGGAAAAAAGTATGTGCTCTGCTTTAAATATCCATTGATGTCTCTTTGTACATAGAATATGCCAAGTTTTAGTTGATAGTGAACTCCTGCTTTGTTATGATTAAGGTTTCGAGTGCTATTTATAATCGCCCTCATGTTAAGCTTCATCGTATGCAAATGTTATTTAATGTGAAGCTGAAGATTGTCTGCATCAATCCAGTGTAATACTAGTAAGAATATGAAGATATACATAAAGACATTATGGTTGTTGTGTGATATTCTTATACTGGTCAGAATTGTTGAGATTGTGCCTGCAGAATACACTTCAAAAACCTTCTGAAATAATCATTAGATATGATTCTGCCTGCATGCTTTATTCTTTTCTGAATGATGTGTTTTGTGCAGATTTTTATGAATGTATCCAAAGTGTTCCCAGAGGACACTGAGGCACCACCTGGTGGTGTTGATGATATGACAAAACTTTCATATTTGCATGAACCTGGAGTTCTACAGAACCTGGCCACCAGATATGAACTGAATGAAATCTACGTGAGTCATTTTGCTTTACCTTGTACATTTTAAGTCATGCAAAGATGCTTAACCATGTTACTCATGTGAGAGAGCGTTGAAATATTCTTCCAATTCTCACAATTGTGCATTATCTTCTTAGACATACACTGGCAATATCCTGATAGCAGTTAATCCATTTCAAAGATTGCCTCATCTGTATGATACCCACATGATGGAACAATACAAGGGAGCTGCATTGGGGGAGCTAAGCCCACATGTTTTTGCAGTTGGAGATGCTGCCTACAGGTGATTTCTAATTCATCTCTTGGATGCTACAAATTACACACAGAGACACATGCATGCTCATATTTTGTGGTGCCATTACCAATGCTAATGACATAACAATATAGGGCAATGATTAATGAAGGGAAAAGCAATTCTATTCTCGTTAGTGGAGAAAGTGGAGCAGGTAAAACCGAGACAACGAAGATGCTCATGAGATATCTTGCTCACTTGGGTGGGCGATCTGGAGTGGAAGGAAGAACGGTAGAACAACAAGTTCTGGAGGTAAGATGATTATATTATTACATTATTGAGTTTCTAGAAGTCTAAAGTCCCATCTGTGAGCCTATCCATGTTGCTTAATATTTTGAGAATGAAGTCACTTGGCATATTTCATATTTATTCTTTTCTTTTGAGTATTACAGTCCAACCCAGTTCTTGAAGCATTTGGCAATGCTAAAACAGTGAGGAATAACAACTCAAGGTATGTTATCGGCTTCTCATGTGTTTTTTTCATTGAAATCCTTAGTAGTCTTTAGACTATTCTTTTATATATATACCTCTATGGAATTAGTTTTTTACAAATGATTTAGTTGATTGCCCTTGTTTTTCAATCATATATGCCTTCATTTGTATCTTCTTTTTCAAGGTTCTTACTAATCGGTCCATTTGTACTTTATGGCAATACGCCTCAGTCGTTTTGGCAAATTTGTCGAAATCCAATTTGACAAGAATGGGAGAATTTCTGGGGCAGCTGTTAGAACTTATCTTCTTGAAAGGTCTCGCGTTTGCCAAATTTCTGATCCAGAGAGAAATTACCATTGCTTTTACCTTCTCTGTGCAGCACCGCCCGAGGTACTATTTTGCTTACCCACTTTCTTTCTTCAGTTACGCTGTTAGTGGCTATTTTATATAAGCAGATATAGGTTTTAAATTTTCGATGAAATATTTGCAGGACATTGCTAAGTATAAATTGGGGAGTCCAAAATCTTTTCATTATTTAAATCAGTCAAACTGTTATGAGCTGGATGGTGTAAATGATGCTCAAGAGTATCTGGCAACCAGAAGGGCTATGGATATAGTTGGAATCAGTGACCAAGAACAAGTATATTTCTCTCTCTTTTGTTTTAGACTGCATATTTTGGTTGAATTCAAATCTGATCTTGTACAGTTTTCTGCAGGAAGCAATTTTCAGGGTTGTAGCTGCAATTCTTCATCTTGGTAACATTGATTTTGCCAAGGGAAAGGAGATTGACTCATCAGTCATTAAGGATGAAAAGTCTAGATTCCATCTCAATATGACTGCAGAACTTCTTAGGTACATGTCTTCTACTTGGTCGGAATTTAGAGCTTGATAACTGTGTTCATCTTTTTCTAATCAAATTCATGTATAGGTGTGATTGTCAGAGTTTAGAAGATGCTTTAATTAAACGTGTCATGGTTACACCAGAAGAAGTTATTACAATGTGTCTTGATCCTATTAATGCAGTTGCAAGCAGAGATGCTTTAGCTAAGACGATATATTCTCGCTTATTTGACTGGTAGGTGCTCCTTTTCCTCTCCTGTTCTTGAACTGACAAGTGTGTTGTCTGTTGTATTTGGTGGATCATAATGTTTGTTTGCATTATTGTTCCCAGGATTGTGGACAAAATTAATGTTTCAATTGGACAGGATCTAAATTCGAAGTCAGTAATTGGAGTGCTTGATATATATGGTTTTGAAAGTTTTAAGGTCAACAGGTAAGTTGTTAATTTTATGAACTTTCTGTACTGCTGGAGCTCTATATTTGTTTTTCTTTTTATGCATAAACTCTATGGAGAGAGTTGCAGTTGGTGGTGATAATGGGAGAGAATTGTGTGATGATCAAAATGAAGAAAAAAGAAAGCAATTCAACACACTAGTTCAAGCATGACTTATTGATTTTTTTTTTGCATGTATCATTATATGACAGTTTTGAGCAGTTTTGCATCAACTTCACAAATGAAAAGTTGCAACAACATTTCAATCAGGTTAGCTTTTTAATTCAGCAAACATGGCTTGTTACTTTGGAGACACATAAGACTGATGTTTGTTATTTGTAATTGTTTTTATGCAGCATGTGTTTAAAATGGAGCAGGAAGAATATAGTAGAGAAGAAATAGATTGGAGCTACATTGAATTTGTTGATAACCAAGATGTGTTGGATCTAATTGAAAAGGTTTCTTAAGTTTTTTTTTCTTCAACCATTTAACTTAGGATTTCATGTTTTATTATTGTTTTGCTGCTTTCAAGAGCTCTATTTAAGATCAATTGAATCTGTGGGTGCTTGTTGTAGTTTCATAAATTTCTAGTCATAATCATTATAATGTGAGATCATTTGTAATAAAAGTGCAAATTGATTTTTGACAGAAACCTGGAGGAATAATTGCACTCTTAGATGAAGCCTGGTATGTAACTTTGATTAATCTTGATCACTTAGGTTACTAGCATCTATTAATCAATCAAACTTTGCTTTATTTTTCTTATCTTCACATTCTGCTATTAATGTCTTTTCTTTTTTAAGAAAACTAACTGATCTTCATGGTTGTTTAATGCAGCATGTTTCCCAAGTCTACGCATGAAACATTTGCACATAAGCTGTACCAGACTTTTAAAAATAATAAACGTTTTATCAAACCGAAGCTCTCCCGCACTGATTTTACCATATCTCACTATGCAGGGGAGGTAAAGATATCCTGTCTTTATCATATGAGCCTTTATCTTTCTCTTTCTTTTTGTCTCTTGATTGGGCGAATGTTCATGGCTCCTTAATCGATTTTTGAAGTCTTTCCAAACATTGTAGGTGACTTATCAAGCCAATTACTTTTTGGACAAAAACAAAGATTATGTAGTGGCTGAACACCAAGCTTTGTTGACTGCATCGAAGTGCTCCTTTGTGGCAGGTCTCTTTCCGCCACTTCCGGAAGAAACATCAAAATCATCCAAATTTTCTTCCATAGGATCACGCTTCAAGGTAACCTGTGTACAATTTTTTTTCCCAAATTTCCTTCTTTTGATCATCTTTGATGATGTTGGAGCAGTCTCTAGTTCCCTAGTGGTCTATGTTGTTTTTAAAGTGCAAAGTGATTGGCTTCTTAATCTATCTTGATTGTCGTAGAGCAGTGCACTAATTGGTTGTCATATATTCAATTGTCTAAACTGCAGCTACAACTTCAATCTCTCATGGAGACCTTGAATGCAACAGAACCTCACTACATCAGATGTGTGAAGCCAAATAATGTTCTAAAGCCAGCTATTTTTGAGAATTTCAATGTCATTCAACAATTGCGCTGTGGTGTAAGTATATTGTGCTTAATACATGCCCTTCAAGTGCTTTATAATAACATGTCAAACTTTTGTGAGGCTTAGGTTCATTTTCCTTGTTAAAATTCATAGATTTTTCCTCTCTTAAAGTAAATTGGCTTCTCTTATTCTTGTAGGGTGTTCTTGAGGCAATTAGGATCAGCTGTGCAGGTTATCCTACCAGGCGTACCTTTTATGAGTTCTTGAATCGTTTCAGTTTACTTGCTCCTGAAGTTTTGGAGGGAAAGTAAGTCACATTAGTATCATAATTTTTTTTGATGATCGAAATAAAGAAATTGATCGATACCCTTTTTTAAATTGCTTGATATAAACTAGGCTTTCATTGTACTTTTTTGCCTTTGATACAGCTACGATGATAAGGTTGCATGCCAAATGATTCTTGATAAAAAAGGACTCAAAGGATACCAGGTGATCACACTCTTCCTGGGGTGCATTTGTTTTAGGGGAATAAAAGATTACTCTAGTACATGGTAGTTAAATCATGTATTGTATCGTGTATTAAAAACTTAATTTTCCATGTCATGTATCGTGTATGGAATCATATCGTAGAATACGTCTTTTAAAAAATAAAATAATTAAAAATTCTGATTCACACGTTATCCTTTTAAAAAATATTACAAATACCCCTCAAATTTTCAATTTCTCTTATGTACCTCTACTATATTATTACTTTCTTAAAAAACATATATTGATTTGTATCGGTAATATGTATTGTATTAATTCGATACACCTTAGGACATCTATCATTTTCCACCTGTATAGGATCCTATCATAAAATACATATCATGTATCGTGAGATATTGATAACTATACTCTAGTATTCTATTTTTTATTACTGACATTATCTTGTTTAGTTCATCAGATGATAAAAAATTACAATGATCTTTTATTATTAAGCTAACATGACATGTATTATAAGGGGTAAAATAAATTTAGTTACAATTTTACCCCTACTTAATAAATTTGGTTTAACAAATTGAGGATATTTAAATAAAATAATATCCAAATATTCTTTTTTTACTACCAACCAAACACAATAATTATTTATACATACCAATTTATCCAAAACACATTATTAATTTTTATTCATAAATCTTTAAAGTAATATTTCTTTGTGGTAGTCTTATGGTAATAAAGTATTATCCAACCAAATGCACCCTTATTTTTTTCATTATTCTTTAATTTTCTTATGACTTCTTTTATCAAGTTCATATATATACATATATATATATACACATATATAGCTCATTTACCAAAAAAGGGTCTTTTTCTTTGCTCATGTGAATCACTGTGTAGATGATGGTCTTTATCCATTCCTGCTTTGCAGATAGGTAAGACGAAGGTGTTCCTGAGAGCTGGTCAGATGGCTGAGTTGGATGCTAGGAGGGCAGAGGTGCTGGGTAATGCAGCCAGAATCATTCAACGGCAGTCCCGTACCTATATTGCTCGCAAAGAGTTCATTTCATTGCGTAATGCTGCTATTATGTTACAATCTTATCTGCGAGGTATTTTCTTTTGGATTTTGGTAAATTTATCTGCCTCAAATGATAATTCATCTCCACTTCAACTTATTATTGTTGGAGATATGGTTTCTCATTGACACATGTTCTATTATCCAAGTTGAAGTTGCATGAATCTTGCATTTATGTACGAATGCCATATCTGGAGATAATGTTAAAGCCTTTGGGTAACATAAGGTATGCTATGTCTCATATTTTGTAGGTGAAATGGCTCGTAAACTGTATGAACAGTTGCGACGGGAAGCTGCAGCTTTGAAGATCCAGAAGAATTTCCGGCTATACATTGCCAGGACATCCTATTTAACAGTTAGGTTAGCTGTGATAACATTGCAGACAGGCTTAAGAGCAATGGTTGCACACAATGAGTTTAGGTTTAGGAAGCAAACTAAAGCTGCTATCATCATCCAGGTATGATCACTGTTCTGTAGACCATTTGTTCATGTATTTATTATTCCTTTTAGGGAGCGTTTGGTTTCAATAATGTTTTACTACCAAAATAGGGAGATTACCTTGAAGATAGATTATTTAGAAGATTATTGAGTATAAACGATTACTATGTTTAATAAAATTTAGTAAATATAAATGATTATTGTGTTTGGTTAAAGGTAATAAAAAAATACTAGTAAATTATTTTATTTAAATGTCCTTAAATATAATTATTTTTAAATATTTTTTATATTATTTGTTATATTAATTAAAAATAAATTTATTTTTATTTTAAAAAATTAATAAATAATAATATAATTATAATAAAATCAATATTACTTTGATAATCTTTTAATACCTATAGTGAAGGTGGTAATTAGATTACTACTTATATTACTTATCACGTCAGTATTGGTAATAGAAGATTACCGTAATATTTTATTACTGACAAACCAAACAAAGTAACGTAAATAATAAAAGATAGATTACCAAAGTAATTTTTAAATCCTTGGAACCAAACGACCTCTTAAGGGTGTACAACCACCTTACAAGATTAGTAAACATTTCTAATTCTCAAATAAGATTTAACTCGATGTTTTGATTTGAGGAATGCAATTACTGAATCTTAGTTTATTATGTATTGTTCATTAACAGGCTCACTGGCGATGTCACCAAGCTTATTCTTATTATAAGAGACTTCAGAGAGCAATTATTGTTTCCCAGTGTGGCTGGAGGTGTAGGGTTGCCAGAAGAGAGCTCAGGATGCTTAAAATGGTTGATTTAATGATTAGTGTTGTTCTGTACTTTCACCAGTTTTTTTATGCTACTTATGGTTGTAAAGGAGAGAACAAGAACTAATCCTATCTTTTCCTTGACATTTACTTAGGCTGCTAGAGAGACAGGAGCTCTTAAGGAAGCCAAGGATAAGCTTGAAAAGCGTGTGGAGGAACTTACCTGGCGTTTGCAAATTGAGAAGCGATTGAGGGTATAGTGATTCTTCTGACATGCATATTCTGTTGTAGACATGATTCTCTTGAGTTAGTGTTCTAGTTTCATTTTTGCTTTATTTTGGCAGACTGATCTTGAGGAAGCAAAAACCCAAGAAGTGGCTAAGTTGCAGGATGCATTGCATGCAATGCAATCTAAAGTCGAAGAAGCTAATGCTATGGTTATCAAAGAACGAGAGTTGGCTCGAAAAGCCATTAAGGAAGCTCCCCCTGTCATTAAAGAAACCCCTGTTATAGTTCAAGATACCGAAAAGATCAATTCATTAACTGCTGAAGTTGAGAACTTGAAGGTAAACCTTCTAAGCTGGTGGGATGTTGAGAAATATAGCTTACATTTGTAGCAAGAGTTTTGTTTCATGTTGTTTAATTTATTTAAGGTGATACCATTGTGCTGTGCTAATATCTTAATTGTTTTATTTTGATTCTATTGGACTAATGTGCAAGTATGTGAGACAAGTTTGGGTATTGATGCTGCATGATAAACAATATGTGTATGTAGATGATGTTGATCCAAATATTATAATTAAATCATCTGCTTGGGAAATGGTGTGAATTGAATGAAATTAAAGAATGATTGTAGGAGACAAGTTTGTTGTGTACTCAATAATTTGTTGTAAGGACAAAAAATTGTAGTCATGGATCTAATAAACATTTTCCCATGTACAGGCATTGGTTTTATCGCAAACGCAAGCTGCAGAAGAGGCAAAACAAGCTTATGCAGCATTAGAGGCCAAAAATGAGGAACTGACCAAGAAACTTGAAGATTCAGACAAGAAAGTTGACCACCTTCAGGATTCAACACACAGGTTTGTAAACCGATGCCCAGGGAAGGAATTTAAAAGTTTAAAGCTATGCCCTTTGGCTTCATATTACTTTATATGTACTGCAATCTACTTTTCGGTTGTGTCCACCACTCCTTCTGTCTCTTCTATATGTGACTAACCATTCTACTGAAAAAAAATAAACTGAATAGTCTGTCACATTCATGGCAGCATTTAGATTTGGAGACAACATGGTGACCTAAGACACATGAGATTTCTAATGCTGATCCATGTTTACTGGGAAGATGTGGCATTTAGTATATTATATTCCTTCCAGATTAGGCTTGATATTGAGCCTTAGTTTGACAGTTGGAATAGATAGTTCTTGTGACTGGACATAAGGAGCACAGTCACAAACAGTCATTTTTGGTGCAAAATGTTTCATACCCTATTAATTGTTTTCTTTTGGTGACACAGACTAGCAGAGAAGGTCTCTAATTTGGAATCAGAGAATCAAGTGCTTCGACAACAAGCACTCGCCTTATCTCCAACTGGTAGAGCATTAAGTGCAAGGCCAAAAACAACAATCATTCAGGTATATATAACACGTTTTGCTGTGCATTAATAACACACATGTTTACAAAAACATATGTTGACTTTTATTTTTGAATTGCAGAGGACCACTGAAAATGGAAATGTGCTAAATGGAGAGTTGAGGAAAGTGCCGGTAAGAGCTATAATTCATTTCTGGTTTATCTTAGATTCCAATATAATTGGACACCAAAACTTGGTACTAACTCTTCCTGGATATTGCAGGATTCAGTACTTACTGTATCTGGTGTACGGGAAGTGGAAACTGAGGAAAAGCCCCAAAAATCTCTAAATGAGAAGCAACAGGTATGCAAGAGTTATTAGTAACAAAATTCTAGAGGCACAATTCACGTGCATCATGTGTTCTCATATGATTTTCTTTCCTTCTGCAGGAGAATCAAGACCTTCTTATTAAATGTGTTTCGCAAGATCTTGGATTCTCTGGGGGAAAGCCTGTTGCTGCTTGTCTTATATATAAGTGCCTGCTTCATTGGAGGTCATTTGAGGTTGATAGAACCAGTGTCTTTGACCGAATTATTCAAACAATAAGTGCTGCAATAGATGTAAGTCTAATTCTTGTCCTGTTTATGAAGCATGTAACTAACTCATCAATCTTCCATTCTAAACCTGGCAAAATTAGCCTTCTTATTTAATGGAAGCTAATGAATTGCATGGTTGTTATATGTTTCTATAATAAATGATTTAGTCTGAATTTATTGATGATTGATGTTGTTGTCCTACCCAAGGTCCAAAATAACAATGACAAATTGTCCTATTGGTTATCAAATTCATCCACGCTGCTGTTGCTACTTCAACATACATTAAAAGCAAGTAAAGCAGCAAGCTTAACTCCACAACGACGGCGATCATCATCAACTTCTCTACTTGGAAGAATGTCTCAAGTAAGAACTATTTATCATTTGAAGTTTCTATATTACATTCTGTTCTTACCATGACCTTTTTTCTTAGGGACTTTGGGCTTCTCCACAAAGTGCTGGTTTCTCATTCCTTCAAAGTCGTATGCTTGGTGGAATAGATGACTTGCGACAAGTTGAAGCGAAATATCCAGCTTTGCTTTTTAAACAACAACTCACAGCCTTCCTTGAAAAGATATATGGAATGATAAGAGACAATTTGAAGAAAGATATATCCCCGTTGCTTGGATTGTGTATCCAGGTAACTGATATACCATTTGTCTCTTGCTTAGCAATGCCACATATATATGATAAATTCATGGTTAATACATTCCAATGTAGGCACCTAGGACATCACGGGCTAGTTTAGTGAAAGGACGTACCCAAGCTAATGCTGTAGCTCAACAAGCTCTGATCGCACATTGGCAAAGCATTGTGAAATGCCTAAATAATTACCTGAAGACAATGAGAGCAAACTATGTGAGTATAAATTTCAAGAGGGTTGTCAAAAGGTTTTACTTTTGTGTTTATATCATCACACTGTTCTTATATGACTGGACAGGTTCCTCCATTCCTAGTTCGCAAGGTTTTTACACAGATATTCTCATTTATCAATGTCCAGTTGTTTAACAGGTAAAGGCATGGAAAATCCAAGTTCTTACAGTCATAACACTGCTTCAGTATAAATTTAAACAGCATTAAATTGTGTTCAAATTTTATCCGCAGTCTTCTTCTAAGACGTGAATGTTGCTCATTTAGCAATGGGGAGTATGTTAAAGCTGGGCTGCATGAGCTGGAACAGTGGTACCATGAAGCAACCAAGGAGGTGAAATCAGTTATGCTTTGTAGTCTTTCCTTGTCTCAGTCAGAAATTGACATATCTGTTATACATTCAGTTTGCAGGCTCAGCATGGGATGAGCTAAGGCATATTAGACAAGCTGTTGGCTTTCTGGTTTGCCTATTTACCTCATCTTACTTAAATTCTGCTATTATTTCCCTTGATATTGCTTGTTAACCTTTGTCTGTGTTTCAAATTCTTTGCCCAAACCAGGTCATTCATCAGAAGCCCAAGAAGACCTTAAAAGAAATAACAAATGATCTTTGCCCGGTGAGTAATTTCTCTACTCTTCAAACTTACCTCATTTCTTTATCTCTGTCTATTTGTGTGCAAGGATGTGTTGTTGATTGTTCTTATGCACTTTCAATTCTTCCTCTTTCAGGTGCTTAGCATACAGCAACTTTACAGGATCAGTACCATGTATTGGGATGACAAATATGGTACACACAGCGTATCCTCAGACGTAAGTCAGATTCCTAACATGAGTTGCACATTCTCCATCAACTCATTGCTTTTTGGAAAACCAATGTTGTTTTGTTTCATCTCAGGAGTACTTTACTTTATGTTTCACTGAAATAATCTTCTCTAATTGCAGGTTATCTCAAGTATGAGAGTGATGATGACTGAGGACTCAAACAGTGCTGTCAGCAGTTCCTTTTTACTGGACGATGACTCAAGGTAACAATTACACAAGTTTAATATGAAAATTCCTTATCTTATGCGTTTCTGTGCCTGTAAACCAAGAATGCGCCCTTCTATATTTTTTAATTTCTCTTTTCATATCAATACAGCATTCCATTCACGGTGGATGATATTTCCAAGTCAATAGAACAAATAGAGATAGCTGAAATTGACCCTCCACCCCTAATACGCGATAACTCGGGCTTCACCTTCTTGTTACAACGATCAGAATGAAAACAAATGAGCAAGCCATCATAGTTGTCCTTGTTGACATCTCCGAGGATGCAAAAATTGTGCATATACATGGCTTCTCTAGTTCATTATGTAATTACAATAGAATACCCCATTAAGCAAATGTCATTTTGGCCAATTCTTTTTACCCTTCATTGTAATTCTTTTGCTGGGTTCTTGTCTTTTTTAAATCTGTTGCTGGCTTTAGTTTGTATATTTACTAGAATCCAGCTGCTAGTTCTAGGGCTTGGTTCTTATTCTTGTTCAATCTGGTTTACTTCAACTCCTGTAATTCGTAACAGTAGCCGCATTTTATTGGCAAATTCAAGTATAAAAGTTCATTTAATACAATTTATGCAAACCATATTTTAGTCTCTTTTTGATATTTTTTTACCCATAGCTTTCAAGAGGGAGTATCTACAGAATATGTTACTCCCAGGTGAAAGCTCTATATTCTATCGTTTCTTTGATGAACACAAAAAAAAAAAAGGAAAAGGAAATTAAGATGTAATTGCATCTAGTATTCAATAACAATTCGGATTTGGGCTTACAAGTTGTAGTTAACCCATGAAACATTTACCAAGGTACTTGGTTTAATAGATTTGGACAAATTTTCTCTTTTTATGGGATAGAAATATTTTTATTTCCTTGAACAGCATGAACCATTTAATTTTATCTCTTGCTTATAATAATTATTAATTTCTAATTGATTTAAATTACAATTTCCGCTTGTATTCATAATACAAATTCTTAGAAGCAGGAGCCGTTGGATTTATAAAGAAAATATTTAATAAATAGGCAAGAAATGAGTCTTAAACAAACCAAAAGCGAAGGAGATTTGAGTTTTTAACAATTGCAGAGAGGGATTTGCCTATGAATAAAGAAAGATAAACTACAATTGTGTATCACATAAGACCAAATGGACAAGACAAAGAAAGTCATAACGGAAACTGAGATCTCCTAAACTGAAGTAACCATATTCACTCACAAGCTGAATTACTGATAGAACCGGTAAACAGAGAAACTGATCAGCTGGGGCAAATTAGCAGTTTACAAAGAGAGAGGTGCATATGGGGAAAGAGAGACTGCATCACGGACGAGCTCTCTTGTTGCTGCATGAAGGGCACTTGTACTGCTTGATATGCTCAGCCCTAGCTGGGGTGATCTTCACACACTTCCCATGGAACCATTTTTCACAGATGTCACAGCAAATCCAGAATTCATCTGATGCATAGTTCTCACCACATGCCCCACACAAAGTTTCACCATGCTCATCTTCATCTTCGTAATCCAAGCCCTCTTCTTCATCTTTTGGCTGCAATGGCTTCAAGTATTTCCCCTGAGTTTCAGATCCCTGTTGCTTTTGTCACCCAAGAAAACAAAGGCAAAAACAGCCAATTGAAAATTTGTACACCTAATTTTGAAAACCAGATAACACAAAGAAAGCACAGTTGCAAAAAGGAAACCCCATTTCATAAATGATGTCATGCTCATAAACAATTAATGAGAAATCTTTGTGTTTGTAATCTAGAATGTAAAACGCACCAGGGCATCAGTCCTCACAATTAAAGGCAGAGAACAAAGTTCATCTTGCCAGTGAAAGCTAGACTATAAATTAACACTGGTTGAAAAAATCATTGAACCTAACACCAGCAGATTTATGCTTTCACATTATGACTGCTATGCTTTCACCTAAAAGTGAAAGTTACCTTAGCTTAAATTTTCTGCTCTCAGTGCATAATAAACTTTCCATAAATTGAATCACGCCAACAGAACTAGCAGCCGTAATTATATTCTAGTTTTCTCCACAAAATGTGAATATAAGATACAGGAAGTTGTATTTTACCGGTTTGGAGTTTGACTTGGATTTGTTGCTACTATGATTTGAGACTGGTGTCTTCTCCTTTAGTTGTTGCTTCTTTGCAGCACCAGTTACAACTTCAAAAATTGTCGGAAGATCATTTATCATATTAAAAAGACGTTTTCTGCATCACAATAAACAAAGTGAAACAGTGTTGCACTGAAAAATTGAGATAATATGAGAATTTATGTATTAGTGCAACAATCACTATTACATTTATGAAATATATAATCTTACAGGAGACAAATATTTCCTTACTAGCACAAGACCAGGACCCAGTTAAGTCAAAAAGTTGTTCCTCACAGAACACATGATTGAGATCAACTTGACCAAACTAAAAAGTTGACCTCATCTCCACAAGATCATGAATTGACAGAACTTGAGTAACCTCAGCATCAGAGGCTTCATCTTAGTTTTCAAAGAGAGAGATCAGGGAAGAAAATTTATCATATCATAAACACGGATACCAAATACATTAGAGAGCCTTCTGGAACTGCAAGACATTAAAAACAAAACAACATCCGATAGTTCACACCAGCAGCAAGTGATTTACTAGTCAGAAAGTATAGCTTGCAAAATGACAATTAATTATGAACTCAATTATTCTGTCTGATGATTGACATAACAAACACAGCCGAAAATAAAGGCCAACCTATGAAACATTTAAAGCTCAGGTCAGATCACGTTATATTTCTTTGGCTTAAATAAATGGGGCAAGACATCATTAAGAACATTCAACTTAAAGTACATGTAGAAATGGATCATTTTAAATTCTCAATGTAGTTAAAAATACTTTGCCAAATTTATGAAAATAATGAACAAGAATTTTGACAGCGCAATAAAAGAAATATGCACGGACCATAAGTAAAATTAGCTCTACACATAAAAAATTAATCCCAACTTTGTACAAAAAAAAAGGAAAAAAAATACACCTAAACTTCATTGTCTTAAAGCTGGGAGAACTATAATTAACAAACTAAAAATTTCAAACGGGTTGATATATACCTGTCAGCTTTATCAAATCCAAATCTGGCACCAAAATAAAATGCAACAGCCAGCAACCATGCATCGCTATGGACAGCAACTAAAGACAACCAGTCCTTTTCTTGCATGCCATCTCTTGCAAAGTTGATGCCCAATGCAGGCTCTGGGAGCTCCGGAGGCACCTCTTCAGCTGGTAAATTGACTTCCCATTGCTCACTAGGGAAGCCATACAAACAGAGATTCTCCTTTTCTGTGAATAGAAAATAATTATCACAGACATGAGTTGAAACTAACAGTAGACAATACAGATATGAGAAAAATCTGAATCAATGACCGCATCAAATGATAAACAAAATAAAACTCAAAATTGTATATACAAAACCATATTCTGAGGCATATATACACATAGCACATGTGTCGTGCTCTAGTCAAAGTTAAGAGAAAAGTTTCTAAACATGCATACAAATATGGTATTTACCTATACAGAAGATAGCAACAAGTTCAAGTGGGAATAGAAAACCAAAATCTCTCATACAACACCCAAAGAAAATTTTCCAGCCAAAAACGTGAAGTAACTAAATTTCATAAATTTAACAGCATGTGATCTTATAGTATGAATAGTTATTTCAACAATATAACCAAAGCAATACAATAAAATATGGCCTAGTTCCAACATGCATGCAATATGAGATATACTTGAACAATATGCCAAAGCAAATTTATGTTACATAAAATGCATGCTTATAGCTACCAGAAATAGAGAATATGAATTATTACACAACCGCATGTGATGGTTGGAAACAAAGCACGTGTAATGATTACACAGCTACATTGAAATATTAACAGAATGAGAAAGCTACAGGCTACCTTCATTGTACACAGTATGTCTCAAAAATGGGTCACTAAAATTTTGTGATTCCTAAAATAAAATGGCTGTCATAAAAAACTGGTCCTGCAGAAGGAGACTCTGGTAGAGGAGTTTTCTGTACAGTACTAGACTTTTAGTATGTTAAATAAGTGGCAGCTCCCATCATTTAAGAATTAACATTATGACAACCAAAGAGGCCACTATCATTCCTGAAAACAGTTTCCTGCATATTTGGATGAAGGCTGCAACACATGTCTAACCCCCTTTTTTTTTAAATAAACAGTTTTAATGGAAACCATAAAATGGACAGGCATGAATCCGCAGGCAGCTTCAAAACTAATAAACAATACTATCATAGCTTGATAACCTAAATATGAACTAAGACTTTAATAAGAACAATGATTATAAATTTCACTTATGAAGCGAAAAAATCAACAAGCGGGGATGAAATAAAAGCACAACAAACGACAAAAAATCAACAGACACATTCTAATTTTATTACAATAAAAACAAATTTAGGAATAGGTAAATACAGCAAAATCACAAAGCGGAAGAGAAAGAATATACCACCTCAAGCATTCAAAACTCTCCTGCAATCATGTTTTGGACCAAACGTCCAAATAGATCAAAAAATAGTAGACTCCTTGGAAAGTGGTCCAGTACAAGCATTTGTCACAAACTTCATTACAGTCAGAGCAGTGATACATCATAAACAGAGAATCAAATCTCAGATACATAAACAAGATAATGACAAAGAAAGCATTTGAACCACTAAGCATAGCTCCAAAGAAATGTAAAGACACAAGCATGGAAACGCAGCCAACCCAACAATGACAAAGCAGCATATATATTGCAGAGAAATACTAACAGAATTAAACAACATATAAAGCCTTTACTTAAGCATTTATCAATAACTAAAGATACTTGAAAAGCTTCACAAAGGGAGAATTAAATCCTTACCAGGATCACACTGCTGATAGAATTCTGCAACATCTGCAAAACCAAAGAAACAAATTGTTAAAATCTAAAAATGGAAACATATTCAACAAGCTAACTTCAGAAGCAAGATTACACATCTCAATTATCATTAATAAGAAAGAGCTAAACTCACATTTCAATTTCCATTTTTCATTACAAGTTTCCATCAACCACAATACTGATTTCTATTGAAAACAAAACTACTTCCCAACAGAAAAAAAATAACAGCAAGCATAACAAATATTCCCCTTTTTTTCTCCAGTTTCTCCTCAAGCAAACATAGAAAATAATCAATAAACAATAAACTCTCCTTTTATCTAGTTGTGTATAACAGTGGGAAAAGCGTAAGCATAAATAGTCCAATATTGTTTTCTCTCCAGTCCATCACAAACCTGACCCGAACAACATAGCACTCAAATAGTTTTCTTGATTGTGTGTTTTCTTTTTCTCTAGAACCAAATATACAATGCAGAAGAAAAAATTGGAAACTACATTAAGCTAATACATGGAACGGTAAACAAGTAGAATTTTCAAAGAGTATAACCAAACCAATACAGTAAAAAAAAATACTGCATAATTGTCAACAGAGAAAGCTTTCTTCAACTTTCCTCACATTTTCTTACAAGACAAACAAGCATGAAACATGGAGAACCCAAAAAGATAATATAAGAGAGCCAAGAACAACAGTGAAAAAGTAAAATTCCCAAAATAGACAACTTTCTTCCATTTTCTCAAACATTTTCTCGGGCAACAGACATCCATATTCTAAGCCGAAAACAATAGAAAGCTACACAATTTATCAATATTACAAATCCCTCCCCTCACTTGCTCGTACGTTTTCTTCCATAACAAACAAATCTTCGCTGTAAAAAGTAAAAATAAAAAATAAAACAGCATTTAACTCGTACGATAATAACATAAAAACGCTAAAATTCTCAACACATTAAATCCTTCTACAAATTTCTCACATATCTTTAAAAGGAAAAAAAAAAACCAATAACTGTAAAGTAAAACAAAGAAACAAGCTACATTGTTAAACAAAAAACCAACAGAAACCCACTAAAAATTTTAAAAATCCCAGAAAAGACCCAAATTTTCATACAGGTTCTTCGCTATTCTCTCGAGAACCAAACAGAAAAAACACCTGTAGTGAGAGCCCTGATCATGCCAGCTCTCCGTCCCTTGAAATCTCTAAACACCTCCTCAACTGTGCGCGGGTTGCACTGAGCTCCAGCACCGCCTCCGCCTCCGCCTCCGCCTCCGCCTCCGCCTCCGCCTCCGCCACCTCCTACCCCGTCCATATCTCAATATTCGATTTATTTTTTATTTTTTAGAATTCTTCAAATTGTTTTCGAGAATCGAAAAAGAGAGTTCAAACAAAAGGAGTGTATACGTAGAGGACAGTGAAGTGGAGAAAGTTAAAATAGGTATTTAAAATTATCAAAGGGGTGTTTTTGGGATAATGAAATTTTTTGCGGATTTGAATCTGGAGTTATCAGTTTGGGTTAACTGTATTTGAGAGGAGGGTTTGAGTCCGATAATACAAATCCAAGAGACCAAACCCAGACAAGGAGAGGACCATGTGCGGTCTGTAGCATCTTAATGCTTTGAAGTTGCTGACGTAAACCATTTTGACCTTGTAACGAGAATTTATCATTTCAACCAATCTTGATAGAAAATAGACTTTTGGCCAAGAAAAATTCATGAAATTACATAAATAGCCAGTATATTTGTCTAATATACCAAGGGGCTCTTCATATACATTAAAGATTATTTTGATAATTTATATATATTTTATTATTATTATTTGATTTATAAATAATAAAAAATTTTAGTAATATTTTATTATCAATAGTGATATAACAAATAATATAAAAATTTATCTAATTATCATTTTTTTATTAAATATTAAAAAATTATCAAAATAATCTTAATTTTATTATAATTATATTTTTATTTATTATTTTTTTATAACAAAAATAATATCATTTTTAATTAATATAACAATTTTAATAATCCTTAAAATAATATATTTTAAAATAATCTTTCAATTTTAAAAATAAAATATTTTTCAAATCAAACGCCCATAATATCATAAAACAATGACCGGGATCCCAGCAATTTAACAGGAAGATGCAACTTGAAAATAATCTAATTATAAATTTAGCCGAAACCAATTTCTTTTCGAATATTTAGATTTACACAAACTTAATTCATTCAATCTAAACTTAAGCTAACTTAAAAAATTCGGATCAATCCTAAAAACAACAAATATTTTCTTAACATATAATAAAGCCAAAATTACAAAACTAAATTTGACAAAGCTCATAATCTCACCTGCAATATATCATCGTCTGGAGTTGATGAATATCGTAGTGAAATATAATCCATAAAAAGAACATGTCAAAGAGACATAACTTGTCTGTTAATGAAAACAACACATAAGAACTAGTTTAATGCAACACAAAATTAGTCCATTCTTCCTGCGTCGGCTGAGACCAAAATCTTAACCAGACCAAAATCAGACTCCACTGTCCTTGTTTTTTGACAGAAGCAACACAACACATAAAAAGAGAGTAAAACTAAATGAGCCAAGGATGACTTCCCAATCAAATGGTAGCAGCTGCATTCTCCCAAATCCGGACTGCTGCAATGGTCGGTGCTCGGCTCACCTCTCAACAGAAGATAGGAGGTGGTGCAGGTGCCCAGTTTCATTTATATCAGCTGAGCAACCCTGCACTGTGTTTCTGCCAATGTGAGGAGGGTAGCCAGAGAACCTGAATTCTGGCTGATGGAAGATGTCTTCGCCATTGGATTTACTTGTGATGTCAGAACAGGATGTGGTGGAAGCAGCTTCTTTACGGAATCCAGGATGAACTTCAGATTCTGAGATATTTCCAGTTGAGAGGAACTCTGTGGAGCCTGACGTATCCACACTGTCACTTGTCAGCCCAGACTCTTGGAGCTTCTTTGCGTTCAAAAAACGCCCGCCAGATCCTCTAGCTCTATTCAATGCATGCTTATGACGAGACTCGTGAAGATATGGCTATAAAGGTTTAAGACAGCATTTCTTATAGAATATCATACTGTTAAATAACAATAATACCGACATGCCATCATACTGCACAACGGTGGAGCACAAGGGAATGGACAACTGAAAGATCACATACCTTGCGGCCTTTGACGAGTTTGTTTTCAGCTTCAAGCTTGGCACGAACCTGTCTCCGCCTGAGAATCGCTCGATACTGTTTAGCATTGACATAAATAGGATCATCTTCAAGAGTATCCAAAGGCAGTGGCACTCGAGCTGGAGTCATTCCCATCATTTGAGGAGGATGAATCTGCTGACATGTGAAAGAGACATATCTCATAAAAGGGTAACAGAGAAGGCACATTGTGGTATAGTCACACTCGAAAAATGGCCTAGCTTAAATAAGTTTGCAAGTGATAGAGAAACTGATTCAAGGACATGAAAATCAGAATCTACATCAAAAACCAACAATTGCAACTTCATAGGGTTGCAAGCATATATGCTATTTAATAAGATGTCTAGAAATCGTTGGATTCTGCAGTTATAAATGCTTGACAAGAACCATTTCAATTAGTTTACGATCATTTTGCATTGATTCCAGAAGGCTAAGACTTCATAAAGCAATAGAGAAAACTGACCTACTTAAAAGAATTAATAACATAATTAAAAAATGGAGAGAATAAGGAAAAAGTGAGATGCAAAGGAAAATATATTGATTAAGAAATCATGAAAGAGAGCAATCCTCCCCTCTGGACATTGAGGAATCAAAAGAGTTGACAAAACATTTGATGCAAATATTTAAAGAATTGAGTAAGCATGATGCCTAGGAAGGTGCTGCTCGGTGAAAAGGGTGATCTAGATAAGACTTCGAAGAAATCACAAGGCGTTGCAGTTTTATAATGGATACTCTTCTCCCACAACAAAGAATTCCAAGAAAGCAAAGACTTTAACACAAGAAGAGAGAGAAGATCACAAGCGCCCCCTTAGCAAACACAAATGACCCTTAATACTAAATTACTTGGGTTGTTTACTTGAATCCCTTTTTGTCCATTCCATCCTATCTAAAAGCCATATTCTCAGGAAGCTAAGAAATCTGAAGGGCACTGAGCATAAAACGAGACCTGACATCTGTTTCATATCTTCCATATAGGCTTAAGTGGATGGCATTAAAAAGGAAGCAACATATGATATATTTATTGGATGTCTTTTTGGAAAAGGCTTGATTTGTTATATAAAAAGGAAAATAGGACCTCTCACTTATTCGTGAACACAAGGTCTTAGTAAGCAAGTGACCTTTGATTGCATATAATTTAACTAAATTTCAGTTCTGGCTGCATATATGTTAATAAAATATCTACTTTAGCACTATATCTAATGCCTGCAGCCAACCCAAAATTAAGATAAAGACATCCAAAACTTCAGGGTGCTTACCATAGCCTGTGGCCCATAAAAAGGAGCAAATAAGCCACCAAAGTATGGTTCAACATAATGGAGTTGAATGGGATCCTGCAATAAGAACCACAGAGCATAAGATTCATGTCATCCACACAATCAGCATATCACAGATGAGTATTAACTTACAACTGAATGGTTATTGTCAATATGTGGAGCAAAGAGAAAATCCTGAGGTCCCATTGATGTGGCAAATTTTGTGTTAGTTCCAAAAGGTTTCCCATGTGTTCCATTAACTCCTGAGCAAGAATCAAAAGGGCCAAATTAGACATATGTCTACCCATGCCACAAAACAGACCGAAAACAGCAAAAGATTGTACATAGCATGATAGTTTAGTACCTAAAGCCAAGTAAAGAGATATGGGACTACCAACTAATTGTTACTAAATATAGGTCACTACTCTTTTCCTTATCCTTCAGTATGCATTTTAAGTTAAATCATTGCAGGCAAATAGATGTGCAAATACAAGAGTCAATGTATAATATAAACCCAGTTGCATATTTAAGATCTTAGCAACTTGATAAGAGCAAATCTTTTATAAATATATTAAAAGAGAAAACACCAAAATAAGAAACACTGAGAATTCATTTATTAACCTGATACTGCCAATATTGTAGCTTGTCCATTAGGATTGCTATGTTTCATAAAAGCCTCTCTTGGGCAAGATTGACCAGATGATTGAGTAGATGATGAATCCCGGTCTTGAAGTTGAAAATTCAACTGCTTAGGGCTCAGAAAATGCTGAGGAGGAATGCCCATCTTCAAGCTTAAGCTCTCTGACATGGATGCTTGCTGAGCGCATGACTCAGTTGAGCTCCCCCATGAAGGGTAGCTCACATCATACAATGATGTTGAGTGGGTAGAACTTCCACCAGAATTTTGCTTACACAAGTTTTGCATTTTCATAAACTATCAGTCAAGCGTCTAGACTGAAATGAAAATTTAAATTCAATCTTCACAAAGATAAAAGAGTAAACTGTTCGCTAGTATTCAGCCAACCTGACAATTAACAAACATTACATTTAAATTAGAAAGCAACTGCAACTAAAGTTTTCAACGTTTTCATAAGCATGGAAAGACTTGCAACCTTGAACTAAGGAATCATAAAGGGGCATATACAGAAAGTAAATTGTACTGAAAGTTAATTAAGAAATCACATGATACACCACTAAAGTAGACCTCAACTTTAGCACAACACAAAAGGAAACCCGGAGAGCTTTATGAATAATTTTATTACAATTAAAGGAAGGGAGGCAAGGGAGGGGAAGCAATTGAAACAAAAATTTCACCAAAGCCTGCGATGGACAACACAGTTTCAATAAGATCTGAAGGTTGCACTGAAGAAAAATTGATTGTCTTTGAAGAAAATCAATCATGCACATTTCTAACATTGACACTATCAAAGAATGATTGCAGTTCATAATTTAAGGTTCTAGTCAACTTATGCTCCGTGAATTTGTTATTGTTCCACAGATCCCAAACTAGTTAACAAGATTTACTGTAAGATGCCTCAAATGAGTTTTTGAAAACATGGTCAAGTAATACTTTCTGAATTTTAATACCAGCACATGCAAATTAGAAATTTTCCAGCCGACTAATTCCTTAGACTTATTTAATGTTCTAATACCATGAATCACTACACAAGCTAATTCCTTAACACTTAATCTGTTTTTTTTTTTTAATACAAAATGGCCATGCAAAGAACAGAGACTTGGTCAATGCATGAAAACACAAACTAACAAACTGAAACAAATAAACTTAACCAGATAGATTAAAACAGAACACTAACTAATTTTAATCAAAACTAAACTTATATATACCATGCTCCAAAAAAGAAACTGAAAAATCTTTGGATTTTCCAATATTTCAATGCACCAAGCACATATATAAGAACCCAAAAATGGAATGCAAATCATACATGCAAATCGAAACCCGCAAGTAAAATCTCAAAATAACACTAACCCATAAATTTGAATCCCACATAGATTCTTCACAAAACAACAAAGTTCATAAATCACCAAATCATGCAAAGAACAACTCTTACTCAAAGCCATCTCTATCTTTACCTCCAAAGATTCCCAACCATGAATTTAAGAAATGAAATAATAAAAAACAAACAAACAAACCCAGAAGAGAGAGAACCAAGAAAAAGACTATACCTTCAAAGAAATGGTCCAATAGTAGCAGAGAATATTGATAAATATAAATAATAAATGGGTATTTTTCTAACCTTTCAGAGACAACTTTCTCCCTCAAAGCTCTCAACTTTATATTCAAAAACTGGCTTTTTTTTTTTCCCCTCAAAACAACACACCCTCTTGAGAAAAGACAGAAACCTTCTCAACCCACCACAATCCCCATTAACTCAATATCTCCACCACCTTCACTTACTCCCCTGCACCATTTTATTTAGTTTATTTATATTATTTAAAAACAGATTACATGAGTTTGAGTTGAGTTGTTTTGTCCGTATTATAGTTTTGTCTTGTTGGGAGGTTTCCCGAATCATAAATTTTTGTAATAAATTCTTACACTCTTTCTTCCCATAAGTTTCTAACTACTCTTTCCTCAGCCGTCCCTATATAATTTTCACCTGAACTTCTCCCCCACGCGCACCTCCACTGAGCGTGACATCACTTTCATTGATTTTGCAAATTCTTAGATTTATCTACATTAAAGAAAATTTCAGAAGGGAGTTGGTCATATATTATGTAATTATTTACGAATATATATTTTTTGGTAAGTTATTTATGAATATATTTGTTTCTGTTGCACCTTCACGTTTTAGAACACTCCTCTACAACTTCACTTCCAAAATTCAAAAAATAATAAAAGAAAAATCTGGTTCCATATGGTAAGATTGTTCTATGATTCTTTCTGCTATTTGTTGATAATAAATCTATCTCTTGTTTAAAAGGCAAGTAAATCTAACCAAATTTGATGAAGATTTAAAAAATTTCTTTGCATATTCTTAAAAAAAAAAAAAACTACCAAAATTAAAGTTGCACATGAGCAAATTTGAAAGTTTAATATATGAAAAATAGAAATAGACAATATTATTGGATCAAATCGAATTGTGTTAAACCTGATCAAAATTCATCATTTGGTGGCCCATTATGTCAAATTGATCGAACAAAAGCTCAGGGCTTAGGGCATGGACCTTAGTCGTGCCTCATAACTCATAGTAAATTGGTTTGGGTGACTCTTATCTCATAATTTGTTAAATTTATAAGTCTAATATAATTCACTTTTTTTTGTATAAATTAGTTTAGTTTATGTTAAATCATATAAGATCGATCTAATCCATTAACATCTCTAAATAAATAAAGATGAAATTAGTGTTTTTCCATCATCTCTCAGTGTTTTATCCACTTAATAATTTTCCCCCAAACCGTGACATTTTCCTAAGAAAATTACCTAGCCCTTTATTCTAATCATAAATATTTTGTTTCAACCTCCAACTTTCTAATTCTAATATTCCAAAACTACCCTCTATCTCCAAATCAGGTCTTCTCTTTAATGATACAAAAGCAGGGATTTGAGATTTCATTGTCAAAAAGAAAATTGCTTGGAAGAATTCATAGTCTTATGTTGGTTAGTAAATAATTAAAGCCACCAATGATAACCATAATTACTCTATAAGACTAATAACAGGTCAATGAATTGTTGGCTCTATGGTCACAGAGTATTATTTTAATTTGATGGCACCAAAAATTTCTATTGTTTCCCTTCCTGGTATTGGATCAAGAGACAAACCAAGAATTTTATCAAATGGGAAATTAACTAAATTAACTTGATTTGGGGTGTGTATGATTTTAGTCAACACTCCAAGATTTATACTAATATAATCAAACATTTTTAATCATAACAAGTCTTCTAACTCTTTTTATCAATGAGAAACTTCCGAATCTAAGTATCTAAATTTATATTTAATTATTTAATTATTGTTATTAATAATTCATAAGATTTTTTAGAAAAAATGTTGTTGAAATCAAGAAATTCTCGAATTTTTAAAATAGATATGATTTGCTTAGTAGACAAACTTATGTCTATTGGAATGAAAAGTAATTTTCCTTCGTTTTTATGAAATTGGGAGTCTTATATTAGGACAAAATTCATTCATCCATTCTCATTCTACAAGTTGTATCTATATAACTCTCAAAATGTTGATTAAAATCATATAAATAACCTAATATGGTTCATTTACAAGGTTCAAAGTTCTAAAACACAAAAAATAAAATAAAATTAGGCCAAAGGACTTATTCCCACCCAAAGTATTCTTTTTTTTTTTAAGTTTTTACTTTTTAATTATGAAAATTTTAAATACCTACTCATGAAAAGTTAAGTCTGTTAGTTTTAAAAATAAAATTGTTCTTTCATCTATAATATTAAAAATAAATTAAAATTTAATATTTTTCTCTCCCCCTAAAAAACTAAAAATTTTCTTTTATGTCAAGTTTTAAAAAATTGCATTTTCGTTCCAAGGGTTTAGTTTTCAATTCCCAACACTAAATCTGGTGTCATCGCTGATGAAAAAGATTTTCCAATACATCACCATGCTCCGATGGTCTCTCCCCTCCTCTGGAATGTTAACAGACAAAAATCTCATCTGAAAAGATGAAAAGCTTTGTTGAGAGATGAAACTCTTTGTCTAAGAAGACGATCGTCTTCCCAGATGTCATCTTCTAGGAAGATGAAAAGCTTCCTCTTCCTGACAAAGTTTTTCGTGTTTTCAGTATTATTTAATATCGATCAAGCATTCAGTTAAAAAGAGAGAGATCGCCAAAAAGAAAAGAACTTTGAGAGGGAGAAACCGTCTACAATGGCATCAAAAATGGCGTCGAATTTTAAAAACTAAACTCTAAAAAAAAAATATCATTTTTTAAAACTTGACATATAAAAGAAATGATTAGTTTTTAAAGTTTAAAGGGAAAAAAATAAATAAAATTTTAAAAGGTTAAAATTTCATTAATTTTAACTATCCATGAGTAGATAAATAAAATTTTCAAAATTAAAAAATGAGAAATTGAGATAAGAAGACACTTTGGGTGAGAAATAGTGCTTTGGCCATAAATTAACAAATACATTTGAATAATTGTAATTATATTTAAATTATATAATTTGAAGAATTGTCACAAAATTTAGCAATGAAAGCATTTTCTCCATGACCAAAATGTCTTGGGACTGCTCTAACTTCACTTTCCTCAAGCCAAAATAAATAAAAGATAGCAGCAGCAGCTAGGAACTAAAACAATTTTTTAATTTAGAAAAAAAAAATTATAATGAGAAGTGAATCAGGGTACATGCAACAGTTGCTTTCCATTTTGAATTATTCCAAACTAATTTGACATGAAAAAAACAGGGAAAAAAAGAACGAAGAGTACAATTACAGCACAAAAAAAAAAAAAACAGAGCTTTAACAGGGTGAAGGATATAGAGTTCTCTGAATTATATCCCATAATGAAGGAAAATCTCTCCGCGATATGGTATTCACAATTCTTTGGTAAACTTCTGCGGCCAGAGGCTGCAATTTGTTCCCAGAAAATTGTTGTTCAAATAAGTCTAGAAAGATTCATCCTTGGCAAGCAGCACAGAACAGAGCTCCAAGAATATAATCAGCTGATAAACCGGTTAAAATTCTCGTCCTTTGTATGGCATTTCCTGTTGACACAAAGTGTTCAAATATTAAGGAGTGCTGCAAGTACCTTTTTAGTCAGTTCACTCACCATGTTATGAATGAATCATTAAAAAAAGAAGAAATAGTTTTTCAAACTGGAAAAAAAAGCAGTTTAAAGAAGTTCAGGACATGAAGAAAAATTTGTAAATCATTCAGCACCTCAAAGAAGCACGTGCTAAATAAGAGATAAAAGGGAAGCGAGGCAAGCAAGTGCCTCATGAAAATGTTCACAGCAGGGTAAGAATTGCTTACAGGCTGCTGGTAGGTCGGCATATAAAAGAGTGGTCGGGGCTGACTAACAACCATCTGCTGTCCATACTGCAAATTAGATTAATTCATGAATTTAATCGTGTGATGAATACCTTTAACTTCAACCCTAAACAGCCTAAAATGTTTAAACCATGTCCTACCTGAGGTCCATGTAGGTGATAAAAGGCTTGGGGTGGTTGCATGGCAACCTGAGGATTGTACATGACAGGCTGGTGCCCAGCAAAAGCAGGTCCAATCAGCAAAAGATACAGAAGTCAGTCACAACTACGAACATGTTGGACCAAATGCTAAAAGCTAATCTCAACAAAAGAATGCAAATTCAATCTCAAAACATGCTAAAAGAAGATAAATAAATAGTCAACAGTAGTAGTTATTACTCAAAAGATGCTAAGAAACATAAATAGGAACTGATATTATCCGGGAGAAAGGGGCAGAGGGAAAAGAATCAATGAAAACATATTGTTTCTAACTTACAAGTGAATCCCCAAACACAGTATCACCTAATCATGTTGCTTTAGGAATTTTACCAAATCAATTGACAATTCAGATTGCTTAACTCTGAAATAATGCATCCCAAAACATTCATGATGTTTAGCTGAGACTCAGAAAGAGGGTAAAATAATAAACCAAATAGTACAGAAGTACTTACTCCAAAACCTACGGGCATGCCAGGTATATGTGGTACTGCAGATACATTAGGTGGATGATAGAAGGGACTATCAGTGACAGGGGATTGGGGCCTAGCAGCCGCTTGAGATGGGACGAAACTCTTTGCGTAAGGATTGAGTTTAAATTCCTGATACCCACATTTGGAAGAATATCCAATTAGCGAAAAAGGAAATTGAAGAAGAGATCATATTTAAAAAAAATTGAAGTTGTCTAGTCTTAGTAACACTGAAGTCAATTGATCACACAAAACCCAGAATAAGAATAGCACCCTGGCATGGGGATTCAATGTTGATCGTTCTGAAGATAAAGAACCCACTGATGAGCTTGGTGATAAACCAGGGCCACTAGAAGCTGAGGCAGAAACTGCACATTCAGAATTGGATGACACAGAACTACCAGGTCTTCCATGAGAATTTATAGATTGTGGTTCACTGGGTGCTTTACTAGGTGCTGGCACCTCCGGTTGTTCACAAGGTGAACTTGTCTTTTCATTGCTCTTTGATGGAGCACAGGATGGAGCATATGAAGAGGCATTTGCAGATAGTCCCACTCCATCAGAACCATCTATGTTGCCCTCTAATGAGTCTGAATCTACAAGAAACATTGCCCCAAGGTAAGCACTGCAAACTTCCTGGGGAAGCAGTTATAATATAACAGCCTTATGAATAAAAACTACACCCTTACCCTCTGATTGTGATAGTTGAGCATCCTCTGCTAGCTACATTAAAATACCAGCAATTGAGAAAAAAGGACCGAGAATGTTATAAGCAACTAATGTTTATGGACTTAAATAACCACCTCCAAGTTTCCACCAGGAGATGTGCAAAACTAATTGTTATACTCACCAGATGCTTATCCAAAAACTCCTTAACATCATTATTTGCTCCATGCTCGCTAAGCAAATTCTCCTGGACCCTGTAAGATTCAAATGTCGAAATCCATTCTCACATGATTACATGGAATAAATCTCACTCTATAGACTAGTAATTAATATGTAATCAACAAAGAGACAAGAATAGAAATAAAAACCTTGTTTCACTGTCCAAAGTAGAAATACTTTTATGTGGAATTTCAGATGCCATCTGTCTTGCATGATCATAAGAAATTGAGTGTTGTGGAGCGGCACCAGAGTGGGATGACTGTGCCTCCTCCTGCTTCACCTACAAGAAAGCAGAACTCTCTTTAGATAAGAAGACGATCAAAAAGAGCCTTGAAAGAAAAGGCAGATAGCACAGTTACAAATATCTTTCATAATTTGCTAAATAGAATAATTTTCTCACAAAAAATATTTGGATCTCTGTCAACAAAAGTTTAATTGTTCAAAAACAATAATAACCATTAGGGTGCAAACTCTAAAAATACAATTGCTTCTGCAACATAGAATGCCAATAAATGATGTTCAAAATAGCAGCTTTGTAAAGTCAAAGTAAATTTTTCCAACAAAGATATTGCAAGAAACTTTCAAATATGGCAATGCAGTCTAGTGCCAGCATTATAGGACAGTAACCTCAATAAACAGATGGAACACTTTTTTCTTTCTGAAATACAACTGAATGTTGCAGGGATGAGCTATGCATTTACTGAAGTGGGAAGAGACTTTGCACAACTTCATATGGAATTCTTTATAATATATATCTGCATGAAGAATACATACTATTCCTCTGTAGTTCATATGAAAAATCAATAGCAATTTCACTTTGTAACATAAAATAATATGTAAGAAAGTAAAACATGATTTGTAAATTCACCCCATTGTAATGATTACAAAAACCTCCCAGGCACTACATATGCAACAACATTAAAAGCCATAGTGTTATAGTGTGCAATCACCTACCATTCAAATCCACTATACATGCTAATTTAGAAAAGTGACTTTGTTTCAACACACCTACCTAATCAGCTGAAAGAAAAAAAGGCACAGTGCTCCACCGTATTTTACAGAGACGGATGAAAATTTTCAATAAATACTATAGTTTTAAACAGCCAAGTATTATGACACAAGTTCCAGAAAAAGAGATTATCAACTGAGGAACTACCACTAGTGAAGAGCTAGAAGACAACTGAGCTGCTTCAGATCTTTTCCCACTGGTCAAATCAGCAGGTCTCTGGCTCACAGAACCAGATGAACCACCAAAGGTTTCATCATTGCATGAATCCAACATTATATCCTCATCTTCTTCATATCCACTATCATCAAGGGCACTACCCCTGTAGACTGAAGAAAACCTGGTCTCCTCATCGATATCAAAATTTTCGTGAAGGTTCATGCCTCTTTCCTGTTGAACATTGTGCATGAGAAGATGTAAGCGTTTGGCAAGAAATATTAATCACATAAAAGTTTTGAGACAGCAAATGCCATTAGGAAAAACCTCACCTCTGCTAAATGAAGATCTTGAGTATCCTCAGCCTCAATTTCTCTGGCTATCCTCATAGCTTCTCTCTCCAACTCTCTCATTTGGGGACCCTTCAGAAGTTTTGTTGTATAAAGTTCCTCATTGAAAGTAGTCTTCACACCAAATAATGTTTTATTTGTTTCAAACTGATCCCAGTTCCTAATACAAAATCAAGATAAAAATTAAGCTAATTGATGCAACATATGATTACAATAACAAGAATAGATATTCCAATAGGAAACTTAAAAATCTTAAAATAAAATAATATACTAAGACACAACATATTCAACTTAACTAAGCTCAGCTCCAACTTTTCATGATTAACTACAAAAAACCATTCCAACACAGTAAATTGAAGGTTGCTGGTGGAAATAATTTAAAGGATTAGGAAATGATCCTACTGATCAAGATATCTCAGACAGTCGAACGATTACCAAGAGACATGGAGAAGAAATAGTTATTATAATAACCTATTCCAAGGGACATTAAATGTATTTTCCAATTCAGGGAGACGTGGATCATCTTCATCTGGGATCCATGGTTCTAGCTCTCTTTCTCCATCTGCATGGCGAGATTGTGAAATGAATGAATCTATCATAATTTCATGCTGTTTTTCCTGTTGTAGCTCACTTGCCATTCCATCCCTAGTTACAGCAACTTCCTAAAATAATCAACAAATGATCAAATAAACAGAACATAAATTTAGATAATTTGCAAACAAAAGGCTTACATATAATTCTTGTTACCACAGAATAAATAACAATTAACTATGATATTGCTGCAATTTAAGAGGTGCAACATTTATATTCTATTTCAAAAGATATATTCATGGACCACTTAAGCAAATATCATTCATCAAAACTATATTCAAAACAGAAAACTGTGCACATAAGAAATGCAGCACAACCTTTGCTATGACTTGCACAAGTTCACTGGCAGGTATAACAATAATACTTGAAGGTGCCTTGCTAACAATCTCCGCTTTCTGTCCTCGTGGATTATTACCATCTTTCGTCAAGCGAGCCATTTTCAATATAACTCCTGATATTCGCAACCAAGAGATTCTTCAGAAAGCAATAGTAAAACTAAAGAATTTTATGTTCATAGAAAAAGTAAGGAATCAATACCAATTCATAAAAAGAATGATTGAAGCATGATTTCAGACTAAACAAAAATCCTGAGAACATACCAAACTCTTTTTCATCACTTGTTGCATGAAATATTCCAGAGTATATTGATCCATTTTTCATCTGGACATCCACAGGAAGTCCAATAAGACTTGTTGTCACATATAATAACCGATCGTGGGAAGGGCTCTCATAAACTCCAAATTTGCCACCACTCATTGCACCTATAGGAACTGCCATTAGAAAGAAAGGAAATATAATTTTTAAATCATTTCAGTTAATGAGAAGATTACCTGTACTTGTCACTCTAGCAGAGTTTGATTTTCCTGATGGCAATTTATTCTCCAGCCTAGTTCCCCCTTCTCTTTCACCTCTTCTGCGGCCAAATCCATTAGCAGTGACCTTGGGGAGCACAAGTTGTTGCGAATTCATCATCGGCACAAGAAGCCTCCAGAACCTATGGTAAAAAACATTTTTTATCACTACTAAGACATTCTACTAATTTGCACCGAAGGGTAGATCCTCGAAAAAAAATGCAACAGATGTAAATATTAGATGAACACATGAAAATTTAACAGAAAACCAAGTAATAAAGTCAGATGGTGTAAAACATATTTTAATGGAAAGAGAAAGCAATGGCACCATCTAACTGAAATACCTAATCGTTCTAAATAGGCATTAAAAAAGAACAAGGAATTAAGTTGACCACAATGTTTAGCAACAGTCATAAGATGGTCACTAAATTTCACTAGAGTTTAAACTACCTAAGTAACAATAGGTCATGAGACACATTACTAAATCTCTGAGGAAATATAGCACATAACACTAAACCAAGTCCATCAGACAGCCACTAAAATAACAATTTCAGGCAACCATTTGCAGGCCCATTTCTATTCTTTCTAAATGCTTTAGTTGCTCATCTTAAATAGTCCAAAAGTATGCAAAAATTGAAAAATGCTTAAAAAATCCAAGTTCTCTTCAGTCAAGCATAACCTCATTCTCCAAACCTGTTTGGTGAATCATTTACCATTGAAGTCTAAACCAAACATAGACCAGAGCTCAAAACCTTGAAAAAGAAACTCAACCTTCATTTTTTTCAGACCCAGTAATCCATGAACCAACTCATTTGCCTCTGGCTGAAATCTAAAATCCTTAAAAGTCAGAAACTCTTAGCATTTTACCAAATAGACAATTGAACACCAGACTACGAGGAAAAAACCAATGGTTCACCACTCAATTAACCTCAAAACAAAATTTCAACTTCTGAACTGTAAACAGATCACAGATCTCTTTAAAAGCATTGATGTGGATATCCCAAATACTAACCAATAGATAAGTATCTTAAAAAAATAAGATTCTAAGTCAATCCATATTATTGGTTCAAATAAAATCCAACCTACACTAGCAGATTGATCAATATTCCTCAAACAAGCCACTAAGAATATTCGATGCAGCTACATATCCCAATCCAGAATTTTATTCCTTCTCAAAGACCAATGGCAACCAAGTGACTAAATCACATTGAAAACACCTTCACTACTGAAAATGACATATAACTCTCTGTAAGACCAATAGCCACCAAGTAACTAACTCAGATTGAAAACACCTTCCTAACCTAAAATTATATACCCAAACACTTAAAACATAATGAGACAGTCAATAAGCCCTTTAACCTCAGAAAACTTTCAAATTTCAACCAACAAACATAACAGAAATCTCTTTTAACAACATCCTACTGGAATATTCCAAGCATTCCCCAACACTAAGACACTATTCCAAGCATTCCCCAACACTAAGACACTATTCCAAGCATTCCCCAACACTAAGACAATCTCATTGGTTCAAATAAAATCCAAAACAACTGCAGCCAGATTGATGGATCCTCCTCAAACATCCTACCAAGATTATCTTTATGTGGTCAAGAACCCCAAAGCAGAATTCCATTCTTTACCTAAAAAGAGCATCTACAAAGCACCAAATCACATTGAAAAGAGTTTCATGACCTAAAACAACATAGTCCAAATACTTATAACTTAGCCAAAACAACCACAGGCTAACTACTCAACTAATCCAACATGAACCCCAAAAAGAACATTTTCATTATTCAACCAACAAACAGAACACAATCTCTTTAATGGCATTCTATGGAGTAGCCCAGGAAAAGCTACCCAAACTAAAAAATAAATATCTTCAAGGCAGCAAGGTCCTACACAAGAACTACATCATGCATCGTCCTCAAACATGCTACGAATAGTATCTCCGGCTAAATCCCAATCCATAATTACACTCTTCTCGTACACCAATAGCTCACAACTACCAAGTACTTACATGCATAACTTCAGAGCCCAAAACGACATATCCCAAATACTTAAAACGACAATAACAACAAATCATCAAGCAGAACGCATATTTCACTATCTTCATGACGTTCAACATTGATATAATCAAATTCGACGGCCCCAGAAGCCCTAATTTTTCTAATTCTATTAAAAATAACAAATCTATGTCATAAGACAAAGGGAAAAGAAAAAGTCTAAAACTCCTAAACAAGAAGGTAAAAATAATGGAATAATGAACTAGAAAAAGAGTTCGATCGCGTACCTTAATAAGCAAGGAAAAGAAGGGATGAAAATAAGCAGTGAGTTAGGAGTAAAAGAGAGGAGTTTTGACTTGGGGGGGATAGGGTTAGACGGAAGCGACGATCACGTGCGAATCACGAGGCAATAAGAGAGAGGAGTCGCTGTGATCCAGAGAAAAACACAAAAAAGGGAAATGGCGGACGGACAGAGTGAGAAATTATGTAAGGAACAAGAAGATTAATCCTCTGCGTGCGGGTGTATGATATATGGAATTGAGCTAAAATTTGACAGATGACTTTTCAATAAATATCCAAAAAACGATTGAGTTGAATAATATTTTATTATTAAAATAAAAAGATTATTTTAAAAATAAATTATTTAAAAAATCATTAATTATAAATAATTACTACATTTAATAAAATTTGATAAATATAAATGATTATTATGTTTGATTAAAGGTAATAAAAAAATTCTAATAAATTATTTTATTTAAATACCGTTAAATATAATTATTTTTAAATATTTTTATATTATTTATTATATTAATTAAAAATAAATTTATTTTTATTTTAAAAATTAATAAATTATAATATAATTATAATAAAATTTAAATTATTTTAATAATATTTTAAGATATAAAAATGAAAATGTCAATATTTTATTATAATTTTTTATTATTGATAAATAAAATAAAAAAATATAAATAATAAAAAATAGATTATCAAATTAATTTTTAAATTCTTTAAACCAAACGATCTTATAGAATATTATATAATTAATCAAACATTTGGGCCTTGTAACAAAACTAACAAAATGACGTGTTTTTGAAAATATTCTTGTTTATAAAGATAAATTTCCTCCACTTTCGTCCGTTTAAACAGTGAAGGACAATTTCTGACGTTTTCTCGCAAAAGAAGTATAGGTTTACAAGGATTTGGAAACTTACGGACTGAAAAAGGGGTACTACCAAGGAAAATGCATCATTTCATATTGTTTGAATGTCTTTTCTTAACGAGCATGTTACTCACTCAAATGGTTACACAAGGACAAAGGCTAGAATATTATCATAAAATCAACCCATAACCATAATAGTGTTCAATGCTTTGTTTCGATATGCTTGCATAATAACAACCTATAAAGTATATTTTTCCCGCGAACCGAACAGTGGGAGAAAAAGAAAAATCATCCATAAGATGAGCTGTTGCAAGCTAATAGAATTACAACAAAGTTTACAAAATGAAATCCGCTGACTAGCCATAGAGAATCCATGCTGATAAGAATTGTCTGGAGAAGTCCATTTCCACCAAAAAATTTGCAGTCAATAGTTCCAAGCTGCAGTTTCAAGATATGACAAGAATTTAAGCCAACTGAAGAGAAATTGAGGGCGGGTTGATGTCCAACATCTGATGCTAAAATCTGAAAGTAGATATAAATGGAAACAAAGAACTAGTTTAAACTATCTGAAAAGTGCATACCCCTTGAAATTACAGTTGCAATTTGATCTTCTCAGACCACTTGAAGATGTCAGAGTAAACTTGATCACCTCCCAATTCTTCTCCAGTTGCTCCAGCAGCCACCCTTAGAATATCCTCAATTAGTGCAAAATTTCCCATTATATCAACATGATCTCCACTTAGAGTGCCTCGACCTTCCAGCAGATTGGCTGGAGGAGAATGATCATACTCTCTAATGAATGTCCGAATTCCTGAAGGATTAAATCTGGTTCTTCCACGCCAACCTTTAGCGCACATGTATCCTGCACTTAAAACAGGTACAGTCTGATCCCCATCAACGGTATAAACTCCATCTTGAAGACAAGAATCTTCGTCTTCACCATTAGCTGAAGTCTCAATCTGAAATGGAATGTAGCACTCTGCAGAAGAAGAGAACTTGTATACATAACCTCTTTCAGTTGGTAAGCCAGATCCATACACAGAAAATATTTCCATATCCGGAGCATTTGGTAACCTGAAAAACCAGAGAGATGGAAACCAAAGCATTCAGAATATATAAGCACTTATATGTTGCTTAGAATTTTCACCACGAATCACAGTAGTCAATAAATAGATCAAATAATATAGGAATTTTAAGTTACCAGTCTAGTGGAATGGATTTTATACAGCAAAGGTTCGAGTGTATTATTACCATAAACTACTTTGTTTTAAAACTACTGCCAGGAAAGAACATCAAAGCAGAACATTATTAGTGAATGAAATATGAAGGACTAAAACTCTTACTTTGTCTCCAAGGGGTTTGACCAATATTTGAAGTGTTGGTATTTTGGATCATCCAAATTGTCAGCAATCCCATACGAGAAATGAGCACTACCACGTGCCATCATCTTTGGGGCAACAAACTGCAGCAGATCTACAAGTGATCCAGCCGTGTGAACTTTATATTCAGCTACAGCTTTGATTCCTTCAATTCCCATTTCATGGTATTCTGTCCACACATCTCGACAAGTAGTATTTGCAACACTACTACCCTTATAAGCTCCCTGTAAAATGACAGAGCTAAACAAATAAACTCAATGAAAAACAAAGGCAATGCCAAACACAGCTCAGAACAGAGAATATTCAATTATGTAATAATAAGCCAAAATACAAATAGACAAGTAACAAAGTAAACTGATTTCTCAGCACCAGTAAAGAAAATAAAACTACCCACAAAATTGTATACCAAAGACAGAGTGGATTCGAGCCAAGCTTTTAATTATTAATTTTAAAAAATTATAATATCTGATAAAAGAAATCATTGGAGGGAAGTTGAATTATATTGATAAAGGGAAAAAGGAAGCTTATTTTTTAATGGGTGAAAGTTGTTAAAGTTTCTCTTCCCAATGTAGGATTTTTGTAAATAGGTTTGCAAAAATCTCATATTCCAAAGAGAAACTTTAATAACTCCTTTCGTCCATTAAAAAAGTTTCCTCTTTCCTTTTCTCAACTTCCCTCCAATGTTTCTATTACTAGAGAACATAAATTTTAAAAAATAATTTTTTAAAGTTAAATTTTTGTTTTTATTCGAGCCCCATACTGAGCCCCCTATGGCTTGAGCTCAGTAATTTCTTATAGCCATGGCTCGAGCTTGAGTTCCATGACTAAGCATTTCGGGCTCAGTTGAGCCGAACTGTCAATCAAACTTTAGCCAGCTTGGTCGAATCCAGCCCTGTCAGAGACACAAAAACATATCATAGCACATCTGCATATAGTAAAGCAGTCTTCTGAATAAAGTCGCAAATATAGACTGAATTTTAACACAAATGGTTTTTCACCATCCTATAGACAAATGGTCCAGAGCTACAGAAGTCTTAGCATCTAAGACTGAAACTGAAAATATACAAGCTTTGAGTATCAAATGTTCAATTTTTTTTAATGGGAAATTGCTCTGGAAATTCTCAAACTTGAAAACATTTTAACTCTTAACATGTATTGAAACCACCAAGAAAAATTTGAAGTCTACTAGAACATAATTTAATACCCCAGCCTTACCCTAAAATCAATTCTTTCAAGCTCGGATGAAGGTGCTTCTGCTACACCCTTCCCAAAAGATATAATCCTTCCATAGTTTTTAAGCCTTCTTTGAGAAGCCATGGTTCCATTCTCTTCTTTATTCACATCCTGGGTGCCATTCTTTTTTCGCTTTCTTATGCTAGGAGCATAGTCTTCTTCAGGTGACCAGTCAAGGCCACCCCATATAGTGTCCCCACCTTTTGGTATCATTGACATGGTTGAATCCCATGTGCGGGACATCTGCATTACACGTTGTAAAGTTTGAAGGCGAAATAAATCATTATCCAGAAAGCCTGGTGTAATGGCCCTGCATTTTGACAGATCCTTAGTTCTTCATTATGTGCAAAATAGCATGCTTATTAGCAAATAAGAGACACCATTTTTGCATCCCAAGAATGAAAACTAAATATAGGGATTGTGAAAATCTGATTTGCATCCAGCTGTAGACATGAATGAACACTAGAAGAAAGCAAGAAAGCTAAAAAGTACGCAGAAAGGAACAAAAGCCAAAAGTGTGTATCTCATTAAAATGACAATCATCCAAATATTCATTTCAAAGCCATACAACCATTCTAGAACAACCAGGCTCGTGATACTATCCAATAAAAAGAAACACCAACACTACACTTCACAACTTCAATTATAAACTTCACTTAGAGCCCAAACAGCTTAACTAAGATTGCAAAAATTCAGGTGTAGCTAAGCACCATCATAAATAAAACAATAATCACACTTTTGATAAACAAAATCAACACTTTAGCACTGAAAACATAAGAAAATTTTTAGATAAATCTGTGGGTGTGCGTTGCAGACGTTGATTGTGGAAAAACAGCCACGAAAATAGCTGACAGCGGTACATGAGATTGAATAATCAAATATAAAGGACATAATGGATCTCAGGATATTTACCTGGCAACTGCAATATCTTTGGCTTCAGCAGATAATAGCCCCGCTATAGATTTTGGAACACCTAAAAATGGTCCAGCAATGTTCATCACTGCCTTTATATGCTTAGCACACCAATCAGGTCCACCGCCACCACCCATTGGAGCTGGTGCCTCAACCCATTTCATAAAATGCAAGAAGTACAAGACACCCATAGAATGTGGAATAATAACTGCCTTGTTCCCCCCATTTGTTGATACCATCAATTCTATATTACTTTTAATGCGGCTTAGTGTTTGGTCCCTTACCTGATATAATTGAGTTCAAAAAAGATACAAGTTTAATGCAAGTAATCCATGAAAAAAGCAAGTGCAAATTCAATGAATTCTTGAGGCATTGTAAAAGATCAACAAGAAATTCAAGTTGAGAAGATATACTTCAGTGTTTTGATATGAGAGTCTCCAATCATAAGAAGCCATATACATGTTTTTCTCCTCATATCCAAAACGTGCCAAGTTAGCAATCAAAACTGCCCAAACAAAATAACCTGGAGCAAAATAATCAGCAGCCACAAGCCCAGACACGGCCCTGACCCTTATACCAGGAGGATCCAGTCCTGTTTCATTGTCCATTGACATGTGTTCTACCCAACATAGAGGTCTGCAATTATCCATCACATCATGTAAAGATGCCCATCAATATTAGATACAACAACTGTAGCTGTTAATGGAAACACAACTAACATGCAAAAGAAACCAACAATGTCAACAACAATAGAATACAACACAAATAGTTTATCTCTAACATTATTCATGGATTATTTCATAACCATCATATTGATTGGTAATGGTAATTGCACAAAACTGAACTCAAGTTTCACCGTGAAAGTTGAATCAGCACAGATAATTTATAAACAGCTGAACTTTTAACACAATATCCTTTCCCACTAATATTCTGTTATCATTTAATTGTAATACACAGTAGTTATAAGAACCCCACAAAAACATCTTTCATTTTTGACAAATGGTTTATAATATTCACCGATTATTGAACTGAACCAAATTTTGGCAGGATTTATAGAATCCACTCCTATCCATAATATTCACTATATTAAGTGAATGGAAGCAGCTGTAAATTCCACACTTGTATTGTACAATCAGATAATCCATGTAAGAGACCAGAAGCTTAAACACATGCTGCTGAGAAATATGAATTTCACATATAGTGATGCTTTTATTACCATTATTATTTTTATTCTACTTTTATGTTATGTTGTCATTTTAAGCGTGTAAAGATAAATAATCAAAAGGTTGATGTAAGTAATTAAAAAACCACCATGAAGAAAATTCAATTTTAAACTCATTCAAAAGGCAAGTTGCTTCATAATGAAGTGGAATATGTTTTGCTTTAATAAATGGAAAGTAGTTGAAAGATAACTTGTATAAAATTTTCTTACACCAGGATTATCAAAACGAGGCAGATTTTTATAACCAGATTCAGCCTGACCTCTGAAAAAAGGTCAATTTCAATCAAAAAACTTCAGAACAAAGCAACCAAACTCTAGTCCATCCACTATAAACTACAAAGCAGTTTACCTTTGTATTCACTTCTCATCATGTTTATGTTCTTAAACAAACCAAACACCATATGTCTTTTCATCATGCCAAACTATTTACCCCCACATCATGCCTCAAAATTTTCTTCACTATCCCCACAAAACCTTATGGTCAAAAAGACCAACTTACCAGCAAAGTCCCCAAAAGGCAAAAGCCTCCCAACAAAACTCATAATCACAAATGTGCAAATCACTCGAAATCCATCCTCTAAAACTCATCTTCAACCCATACAACAATCAAAATGGTCTTCAAAAATCAACTCCAAAACACTCCTTTTTCATCCACCATTCTCAGCAGTAACACCATCAGCTTATAAATACCCTTTATACTCTTCTTCTTAGGTGAGACTGACGTTGACAACTCAAATCAAACAAAATTACAGACACGTAACCAAATAAAAATCATAAAACAAACCACAAAATCAATCAATCAACAAATCATGATTAAACAACAAATATATCAAATACCTCTTATAGACCTCACCAAAAGTGCCACCCCACAAGCGTTTCCTGAACAGCCCTTCAGCACAAGGATGGCCTTCCCACAACTCCAACCCACCAGTCACGATTCCGGGCACGAAAACCACCGGATGCTTCACCTTCAACCCCTCCTTCACTAGTTTCACGCCCGGTGAGTCCGGCACTGGCCCCGTTATCGCCTCCGTGACGAATTGATTAAATGAAGCCGGCAAGGCGTTGTACAAAAACAGTAGAAGCCACCACGTCACGCATATGCAACCAATAAACCAACAACACGAATCGATGCACGACCATTTCTTCGGCCGTGTTTTTTCCCTTTCAAGCGCTTTTTTGCCTTTTCTAGCGACGTTTTTCTTCTTATCATCTTCTTCGATTATGTTTGGCTCTGAATCATTGGCCTCTGGCTCTGAGATCGTGGCTTGTTTTCTTCTGCGAAGAAAAGACATTTCTTTTTTGGAGGACCCGTCTGTTTCACGGGAAAATAAGCTTGATTTTCCCGGAAAACTGCGGGACGTTATTTAGTTCGACTTCCGAATAGAATTCTCGAGTTTCTTCAAAAAAGTAAAATTTTTGTTCATTCAAACTACTGCAACAAGAACAAGTTTAAATTCTGTTTCTTTCTCCAGAAATAGAAAACTTCTTCAATCAGTTTATTTCTCGAGAAACCGACAATAAACTAATTAAATAAACAAGCACGTCAACAAACTCGACTGCGGTAAATTCTTTTAGAGATTAAAAAAAAAAAACCTTCCCTTACTTCGTTTTCTTGAAAAAATACTATACATAAGTAACGACAGAGATTTCAAAAAAACTGAATTAAATTAATATTGAAATAAAAAAACCTAGGAACGTGCTGGAAGTGGTGGAGTTTCGAAATGAAAAATTTTCTGAGAAAATCATCGGGGTAATTTTCTGGGGAAACAAACGGGGTCTAGAACAATGATTAGTGTTGGCGGGCAAGACTTGCTGGGGTGACTGGCAGGTGAGATTCGAAGCGTGACGCTGATTGGCGGGTGAGTCTTTGGATTGATGAGTGGGTCCAGGTAGCACACGTGGTGATTTTTTGTTAGTTGTAAGGTGGATGACAGTGGCGGCGTCTATCACGCGGGAAGTGAGACGAGAAAAGCGTGGGATCACCACGCTTGAAACGATTCAATTTTTCCTTTCATTGTGGTGATGAATTAAATTAAATGGGCTGGGCCATGGGCTCTTTCACGGGCTAAAAGGAAAAAGCTGGGCCTAGTTTAGTACCCGTCCCATTGAAATTGTTTTAAATGGCTCATATTCAAATAACAATATTATATATACTATTTCGAGTATATAAATAAATATATATTTATATATATTATTATTTAATTAGGTATTATATTATTTTTAATTCAAAATTATCTAATCACATAATAACACACATCAAATATATATATACACACATAAAACAGGTATATATATATTTTTTTTATATTGAAATGGTGTCATTTGAAAATTATTCACCTGTTTTTAACCCCTGTCATATTTTCATGCACGTTGTAGAAGGGCATTTTCACTTTTTTTTTACAATTTTTTTATAATTTTTAAGGGTAGTTAATAAAATAATTGTAATATGCACATGTGTATTGGGGTTATTGTAATAATTTTATATCATGTATGTTTTAATTGATAGAAATCAAAGGTATTGGATCAAAGTGCAATTATCCAAAAACTAGGGGGTAAAGTGTAACTAATATGAACTATGAGTATAAGATGTCTCATATAAATCAGAAGTTCTCTCATAATTCCCTCAACTTGACCTACTACCACCATTAAAAGAGAGAAAATTTAATCTAAAAAAATTATCTAAATTCACATAAACACTCACTTAATCACATTGGCTAACACCAATAAAATAACCTAATAACCTTTACATGCTCATTGACATCATTGAGCCTCTATGTGTGCAAACAAGTTTTGTTATAAGAAAGAAATTTTGTGTGGTAAAGCCTTCAAATATAGGTATAAGTTTCTTTTTACAAATTATATGTGTAATAAATCCCTTGATCCATGGGTATGGATTTTTTATCTCATAATTTTTAATTTTGCTACTAGACATATTTTTACATTTGTTAAAACCCTTTTGGAGGATCTCCTTCTAGCGTCAAATTATTTACGTGAAAATTTACATCAACCAGAAATACATTGAATCTAAGAGACTTTGGTGCAAATGAAAAGTCATAATAAAATAAAATAGTTAGACAAACGTTTTTACGTGGTTTAGCTGAAAAGATTAATAACTTATATCTACAATATTGTTATTATCTGAACAATGCACAATTATACAATAATTAGGATGTAATACAAATATTGTATGTGGAGTTTAACAATGTAATTAGATGTGTTGTTAAGTGTTTTTAAGTATGTATCAAACGTCCCTCTCCTTTCCCATTGTTATGAATTCATCACATTAATAATAAAGGTTATATAAGTTTAAAATAGTACAATAATTATTAGTTTGATGAGTGTTGGCATCTTGATATGATAAGAGAGCAGTTGCTCTTTAATTGTAATTGTCAAAATTGTGAGAGAAAATTTCTCTGATAATAAAAATAATTGTTTAATATTTGATGATTATTATGACCATGATGAATTTGGTCCCTTGTTTCATGTTTCGTTGATTCTAGAAGAAAAAATATCATACTCGAGGCTCATCCCACGAGTTGTTGATTGGAATGACACTTTTTGACTAGTCATTGACAGTTATTAGAAGTTGTACTCTTAGTTGAAAGATGAATTTTTAACGCAATAACATCATCAAATGTTATAGGGATAATGAAAGGAATGTTTGTGTGTGGAAGGTTGCATGGGAAGTTAAGGTATGTGAATAAGATTGATTATTTATTGAAACTCACAAGAAGAAATGAGGTTGAGATTCCAAAGTTTGCAATTGATCATGTCGAGAATTTTAAATATTGTTCGATAATAAATTATGAGTAGTGGTATGAGGAATTAAAATCGAAACTAGATCAACTGTGATAAAAACCTTTTATGGATAGTTTCATTTTCATATAATTTTGGTTTCAAATCTGTTTTCTATTTTTACAACAAGATACACATACTCGTTTATTTTTGCATCTATGTTAAGCATGTATGACCTCAAAATATAGTATCATTTCTAACCCTTTTATTCATTAAAAATTACATTTTGACCTCCACTTCAGACTATTCTTTGCTTTATAACTATTATTTCAATGAAAGCATACAAAATGTAAATTTAATATTAAAGCAAAACCCTCCTCATTCAATTCATACTTGGCTAGCAAGGAGAGAAAAAGGTGGCAAAGGCATTGTAGGCTTAGTTGGATCACAACTAAATTACTTAAATCTAAGTCTATAAAACTTTCACTTTGCATTAAATATTAATTTATAATTCAATAATGGAAGTTGCCCTCTTAAAGGAAAAGTATTCCCATTATAATTTATTTAATCAAATTGTCATAGCATTGAAGCTTCTTCCCCCATGTGGCCTAATTAATTAATATTAGATTTAAAGGGTGCAGTCGAGTGATCTGAATGTTTCTTGGTTGAGAGTAAAAGAATTCTAATATTCAACCCATATTATTGAACTTGTATTAAGTTCACAGGTCATATATTGATACATTGTCATAGCATTGAAGCTTCTTCCCCCATGTGGCCTAATTAATTAATATTAGATTTAAAGGGTCATCGAGGATCTGAATTTCTTGGTTGAGAGTGAATTCTAATTTCATCTTCAGTATTATTGAACTTGTATTGTTCACATCAATATATACTTGCTTAAATGTGCTTGACCCACAACACATGACTGGGCTCTTTCGCCGCCGCTCTACTTCTTGTTTTTTTATTTTGTGTGTATTTTGAATCACACATTATTTTGTGTAGATTAAAGGTTTCCAAATTATTATATTCAACATGATATACAAGTTTAGAATGTTTGTTAACGTCGAATCTGAATCAGACGGTTTGTTAAATTTGATACGAGATTATGAATAATTAGTGATGGTGAAAAATTCAAGTGTTTTGATATCATTTTATTAAGAATAAAACTATATATATAAATAAATTATATAAATTTATAATTAAATTGAGATAAGAACTTATGATCAGATGATGTAATTATTTATTTTTTTCATTCTCTTCAAGATCACCCAATTGAATGTTAATTAATACTTCAATTTATATAAATAAGTTTATATAATTTGTTTATATATAAACTTCTATTAATAATTGACGCTTATTATCTTTGTAAAAGTATTACGATTTTCATGAAAAGTCGGTAGAAGAACAAAAGCCATTAAAATTATCTAGAAAAAAAGTCTGTCAAAGGAGATGAGAGATGAGACGTCGAGGAAAAGATGGAGATGAATTTCATCTTCATTGACGTTGTCTATTGAGGAGAGAGATGACCTGAGTAAAAGTGGAGATGGTGGCAGCCACCATCGTTGGAAAGGGAAGAAAATTTTCGGGGGGGAGGATTAACTTTTCAAAGTTGAGGTTAGAGAGTGAAATACAAGTTTTCAAAATACAGAAGAGAAAATGAGATAAAATAAAATATTTTTAATATTATTAGTAAAATGATGATTTTATCTTTACTCTTAACATAAAATTTTAATAATAGTTGGTCTATGAATAAATATTTGAATTTTTAAAGTCTCATAAATATATATTTATTTTTGCATTAAAACTGAAGTAAAAAATAATTCTTAATAATCATTATCATTTGCATTGTGATCAAATCTTGCCTAATTAGTAATTTATTACATCAATTAAATATTATCCAAGTTGTTATGGACAAGAGAGAATCTCTAAAACTGTTGTCTAATTCTTACCAGAGTAACTCTATACAAATTTACATATATTTTTTATACAAATGAACATACATATAATATATCAATGTAATTAATTATTATTTATTTTTAATTCAAAATTATTTAATATATATTAAATATATTTATTTATGTACTCAAAAATAGATAACCATAGTTTTATTTTTTTTACAATATTATTAAATAAATTTATCATTGAAAGTTTGTCTTTCTTAAGACTCATTCAATCTCTTATATATTTGTTAACCAAAACTTTCATCAGGTCCCGATTTTATACCTAACTAATTGGACCACCACTTTTGATTGTTTATGCAATCACTTCTACCAAATTGATCATTGCATGTGACAATACGAATGTTTTGAGGAATAATATTGATCATTGAAAACATATCATATATCTGATTAAAAATGACTATGTGATAACATAATAGCACCTTACAATTTCGCAAGTCTTGAAAGAGTTGATCAATAATTGAAGGTACAAGAGCACTTGTAGGGTTATGAGAGCTTCTAACAAAAGAAAAAGAGAAGTAACAAAGTTAACATAAATAGCACAATTGGGATTAACCTTTCATGCGAGACTTTCAGGTGCCAGACAACAAACAAAAGGTACAAACACAATTGAGAGGTAATTTAGTATCAATAGTTAATTAATGGTCTCCTGCCCACCACCACTGCAAAATCATGTATATTAAATAGGCCAAAAGAGTTATTGGGTAGAAAGTTAAAATTAGATAAAGATGAGACAGTCGTTCGAGAAGAAAGTTAAAAGTCTAGAGAAAAGAAAGTTAAGTTTTCAAAATTTAAATAGAGAAAAATTATTAATTTTTAAAATTTAGATTAAAAAATAAAATTTTATTTTTTTAATGTTACTAATTAAGTGATAAATATTTTTTTAGATTTAAAGAATTTTGTTAAATTTAATAATTAATAAATAAATATTTAAAATTTTAAAATGTAATAGTCTAAAGTTTGACTACAAAATAACCCTTAGAGTGGGAATAAGTCTTTTGGCTTATTAAATAATATTGATCATGCTAAGCATTGACTAATTCTCATCACGGAAGTCTATTATTTAAGCCTCTATTTTTATTTACTAAACCAAGTTTGCACATGAGAATGCAATAATTAATAATTAATTATATATATTTAACTTTTTTCACCCCAAAAGGGTTAAGTTGAGAAACAATCTGAAAGGCCCACCGGGGATAGAGCAGCATTGCTTTTAACCTTATAGGGCTCTTCTTTTAAATCAAGGGTGGCGCCCTAAATAAATGACAACCGCCCGGCGCGCGCACACCCCCTACTTGTCTTGATTAACCCTTCGCATTTACTCATTTCATAGCCCCTACTGGTTCACTATTATTAATTCATTTTCACTTTTTATGTCAATAAGAATGAATTATGTCACCGCCGTCGACTCACAAGAATCCAAAACGAGGATCTCACTTATATATGTTGGATAGATAAAGTTAGCATATAATATAATTTAAAGTTTTATAAGTATTTGATGGATTTGAATTCAAATGTTTATTTAAAAAATTTAATATTATACTAATTTTGTTAAATTTGAAATTTGAAATATTATATTTTTATTAAAATTAATTTATATATTAATTTGTTTGAATGTATAATGACGTCATCTTGCATAAAAATTATATTGTGAAAAAAATTTCCGAGTGAAGAAATGACGTGTGAAAAGATGGGACCCATGACAGATTGCTTTAGCATAAACTGAATAACTTGAGCTTCTTGAGGCTGGAAAAATTATATATTATATAAACTTACCACCACTTGGAGCGGGTGCCCAAATCTCCATAGCTATCAGTCTCTCTCATCTTCCTCACGCTAACAAAGACGACAACCATTTCTGTATTTATTTATTTATTTTATTTCCATTTCACAGCCTCTGTGTCTTTCTTTCTTTCTTTCTTGCTTATATCTTACTGATTCAGACCAACGCAACACGATACAGCATTTGTTTATTTAATTACAATTAAATTTAAATTATATAATCAAGAACTTGCCTCACTACTCGCCGTTAAGCATGCCTTAATGGTCACTACTCTCCTTCTTCCTCCTCCTCCTCTCTCTACTGTTTGATCTCGTCAAGTTTTTCAAGTTACCTGACGAACACATTTGACCATTCCTTCTCTCACGGTAAGCTCTCTAATTCTTTTGCTAGCTGACTGACTGACTAACTAACTAACTAAAATGCTTTTGTTGTGATATGACGGAAGTGGTCCGGCAACGTTGCCGTGGTAGTTTGTTTGTTTGACGTTGAAGTTCTTAGTTACTTGCTTAGCAGTACGAATCTGATAGCAATTTGTGAATATATTGTTGTTTGTTTGTTGGTTACGGTAACGGTTCTGTGTTTGTTTGATGTGTAATGAAAGGGATTAAACCTGATCTGTTTGTTTCGTTTTGTTGTGGTTAGTTACCAAAGAAGATGCTGACGTGTATAGCGTGTTCAAAGCAGCAGCTTCAGCATCGGCTGAAGAACAGGAATGGATCTCTGCCGCCAGAGGAGAAGGATGATGATGTTGTAGTAGGAACACCGAGGACAAACGAGGCCATCAAAACTCTCACTGCTCAGGTAAAGGAAGAATGTGAATGTTTTGGAGATTTGCATATGATTGCTAAGAAAGTGAGAGATTTTGGAGGAATTGTAGTTTTTAGTTTTACTGTTATTATTCTTAGTATTATCGTTTTCTTTTTTTCTTTTTGGTTTATCCAGTAAATTTATGAGGATTTTGAATGTGTAAAAGACTAGGATAAAGATTATCAAGTTCTGTTTGGTATCTGGGAAAATGAGTAAAAATGCTGGAAATCTTGGAAGGATTGGGGTATTGAGATTTATGAGTGTAACTTTTTTTTTTTTTAAGAATTGTAAAAATATGATGACGATGGGGTTAATTTATGTTCTGTTTAGGCGATGACAAAGTGGCAGAAAAAAAAGGGAATTGGAGTGTTGTGTGTACATTTTTTGATTTATGTGCTAAAAGGACAACTTGGTGTGGCTCATTCGGCTCTTTGGATTGATTTAAGTTGATATTTTAAGTTTTCCAGAAACATATTTTCCTTGTTTTCTCAGCAACCAAACAGCTTGAGCCATTGAGGTTGATTTAATCTCAAACATTTGAAATTAAAACATTGAGAAATAGTGAATGGAGCCAAGCTCTGTATGTTTGTTGGGAAATTGAGGGAGAAAAGAGGAGGGATCTTTAGTCTTGGGGGATTTATGTTTTTTCTTTTTTTGGGGTTAATGAGACAAAAGAAAAAAAAGTTCCACTATTTGTTTGTTTTATTCTTACTATTTGGTTCCTGAGAAAGTCGGGGAGAATAAGGGGAATTTGAGCTTTTTCTCTTTTAAAAATTTCTGTTGAGGTAGTAGGACAACAGAAAAAGTTCCACTATTACTTTGTTTTATTTATGAGAAAATATGCAAAGGAAAAGGGAAAAAGAGGTTTTGCATCTTACAATTTTGATACTGAATAGCTGATAAAAAGAAAGTTAAAAAATAATCTGCTTAATTCAAAAAACCTTACATCTTAGGTATAGACTCAAGTTTGGGCTCTCTTTGATTGTTGATAAAGTATGAGAGAAGGGACAGAAATCGTATTTATTCTGATTCTTATATTTTTGGGTGTTTGGTAGCTAAAAGGATATAAAGAGAAAGTCCACCGATTAAATGGATGAAATTATACATATATTTTTGGAAGTGAAAAGAAACGAACAGCCAATCCCAGAATTTTGCTTTCTTTTCTCATATCATATGAGTCTGTAGCAGAGAACTTTTTCCTTGACAAGATTTTCTTAGCAGTAATGTCAGGTTAAGTGTACTAGTTTTCTTATAAAAAAAAATGTAGAAAGAAATTCAAAGTTACTCTAGCTGCATGCCAGTTATTTTGCTTCATTGGTTCATAAAAAAATGATAAAATAAAGATAACTTAAAAATTTTCACTTGGATTTCTTTTTTCTTCTTTTCTTCTCTTAAATGAGGAATTAGTATCTAAGAAATTTTCTTTTTCTTTCATTTTTATTTAATTTTATAATTATTACAAATCTTAGATCAAAGACATGGCCCTGAAGGCATCTGGAGCATATAGAAATTGCAAACCATGTTCCGGATCATCCAACTGTATTAAGGATGGAAACTATGCTCATTCAGATGCTGCCTCGGAATCTGCAAGGTTCCATTGTTCATACCGTAGAACTTCCTGTTCCAACTCAACACCAAGATTGTGGGGGAAAGAAATAGAAGCAAGTTCAAAGGGCTTATCAAGTGGTGAAGCGACTCCTGCTTCAGTTAGTGGACGAACAGAGTCTGTGGTTTTTATGGAGGAGGATGAACCCAAGGAATGGGTTGCACAAGTGGAGCCTGGTGTTCTAATCATTTTTGTTTCCTTGCCTCAGGGAGGAAATAATCTCAAACGTATACGATTCAGGTACATTGTCAATTATTTAGTGATGGTGTGATTGTGAAGGGTCTTATACGTTTGAGTGTCATCAAACATTTGTGGTATGGAAATGGCAATTAAGTTGTCACATATTGGCATTTTCGTTTGTATATTGGATACCTTTGTAGGTCTTGATATGGGATTGAAGGTTTTTCTATTGAATGAGTGAACCTGTCTTAGTGTGCTACCGATAATAGGAGATATCAGTGACAATCATCAATTTTGATACTGTATTAATGGTCTCTGAATTTTCATGTAAGCTTTTACTGTGTACCATATTTATTTTGTCTGTTCAAGTGGCTCCCAAGTATGGGTCTGTCCTTAGGGCTCCTTCATGCATGGCTGCAGTTGAATTCCACTAAAACCTATATGTGCTTGTATTCATTGAAATTAAGCAAAAATACAAGGGTATTCATGATGTTGTAATTGAATGTATTTGCATTTGGCTTGTTACTCTATCACTCAGTTTGCATGATTGAAATATTCTGCAAGTATGGGTCTGAATCTAGAGATTCTACATGCATCACTTTACTGTTCTAATGCCAGTGAATCATGCAATATTTGCATTAGGCCATTTTAGTTGAAAATTAAAGTAACCCCAAAATAGTAATCAGCTTAATAATTCTTTGAAAAATTAGCAGTTTCTCCAACCTCTTAGGTCTGGTGTAAAATGACTGAATTTTCAAAATGTTGTTTTGCAAATTTCTTGGGGCACTAAATTGAAGGACACTGATTGATAAAACAGGGATAGCGAAAGGACTAAAGCCATGTCTGGTGCACATGTGTTAGTACTATTGCTCCCTTATGTCCCATGTGATACTGTTGCTCCCTTATGTCCAGTGTGATATGCATAATAAAAAATTATATTAACTGATCAAATCACCCTCTCATAATTGCTACAACTCTCCAAAAATTGTATTAACTGATCAAAGCACAAGAGTTTTGTTATTGCTTGTCAACTAATTTTTTTTCTTTGATAGACAAAACAATTATATGAACAGTTGTTTACCTGTTTTCAAGTTTCCGTGGAGGAAAGCTTGGACAATCTTGAACATATTCCTTTTCCAAGTATTTAGACTTTCCAAGAGAGATTTTATTTGGGTTCTTTGGTAACCATCACAATGGATAAATATGGAGAATTGGAGATTCTTTTCTGTCTATTTTTTCACCTTTTTCATGCTTTGAAGTAGGGTAATCTGGAGACTTGGAGATTCTTTTCTGTCTAATAGATGTCAGAGCTCATTTTTAGTTTTGAATCTTTTGATTATAACTATAAAAGCTCACCATGCCACTGAAATACCCTCATGAAATGGAAGCAACCAAGGGCGCAATAACAGCATCCCTTTATGTCTCCGAATCAAGAGTGGTTGCATTTACAGAGATCTGGCTCTCTCTTTCATTTGGATAAAAAATAAAAGGTGGCTTCATCCATCAGTTGGAGTCAAGTTATTGTAATTTACAGTTTTTAAGTGTTGAATTTTCTGTCTAATTTCTGCTTTGATATTCCTGGATGTTCTATATGGAGTTAACCTCTCTTCTTCAGCGCGTATATATATATGTATGCATATATATATATATATATATATATATATATATATATATATATATATATATATATATATATATGTATATGATTTTCTTAGTTTGTTAGAAATATCTTGTCTTCAGTGTTAGCAGCTAATATTATAAACATGGCTTACATGACAAAATTTCCAGTGCATATCATGTAGACTTGTTTGTCATTGCAGAACTGCAAAAAATTTATCGTTTTTTTCTCTGGCATTCTTCTTTGATTCTATTTCCTCTAATTGTTTAATAGTGATAATCTTCATTTTGATCATCTCCTCAGTCATGAAATGTTTAACAAATGGCAAGCTCAAAGATGGTGGGCACAGAACTATGACAAAGTCATGGAGTTATACAATGTTCAACATTTCAGTCATGAAGTGGTACCACTTCCGACTTCACCAAGATCTGAAGATGAGGTAAGCTCACACCACAAATGACATAAAAAATCCAGTTGTTGGTTACATGTGTTTTAAAGTCTTGTATTCTATGTTTATCATCCCTGCAAAGATGTCCCTCAGAGGCTTTGATTCAGCATATATGTGATTAGACTGTGTTGATTCAGTAAGTCTTTTACTTTGTACCATCTTTCATTGGTTGGCCGGCTTCCTCCATTCAATGAATGGAATACTGCCTATAAAAGTGAACAGATCCTGTTTTGATGCTTACAAGTATTTCTCACCCACTTTCAGAGCCTGAAAATTGTATCTGCAAATCACAGCCCTGTTACTCCCCCCTTGAACAAAGAGCGACCTCGGAATCTCCCAATGGGAGTGGGCTGCTCTTCATCAGATTCACTAGACCACCAACCAATGCAATCCTCTCAATTATGCGACTCAACTACTCTTGCTTCCACTCCAAAACTTTCAAGCATTAGTGGCACCAAGACTGAGACATCATCCATAGATGGTTCTGCAAGGACTAGTTCTTCGAGAGAGGTTAATCAATCAGGAGAGCTTTCCATCGGCAATGCCAGCGATATGGAGACTGAATGGGTTGAACAAGATGAACCAGGAGTGTATATCACTATCAGATCACTTCCTGGTGGTACTCGGGAGCTTAGACGTGTCCGTTTCAGGTACCTAAAATTTACTTTCTAAATACATCATCCAACAATTTGAATCTGACTCATTTTGATGAACATTTTCATCATCTATGTGCTCACTGCAGCCGAGAACGGTTCAGAGAGACGCAAGCAAGGATATGGTGGGAGGAAAACCGAGCAAGGATACAAGAACAGTACTTGTGATGGGTAAGTCGATGAAATGGTGATTGAACAGTTGTCTTCCTCTTATAACAAGGTTCCCGGGCAAAACTTCATTTCATAACATAGCTTATACACATATTAACCATGCCTCGGTTTGTAGCGTTGCTTCAATTTATATATCAAGGAATGTGTTGGTTTTTTTATTTTTCTTTTCTTATTCGGGGTTGGGGTAATTTAGAGTTTTGCTTTTATATATGTGTTGAAATGAAATTTTGTGGTTGCATTTGGGTTGGATAATATTTTATTACAAAAATTAAAAGATTATCTTAAACATATATTATCTAGAAGATTTATAAATATAAATTATTAATATATTTAATAAAATTTAATAAGTATAAATAATTATTGTATTTGGTGAGAAGTAATAAAATAATATTAGTATTTTATTTTATTTAAATGTCTTTTAGTATAATTATTTTAAAATATTTTTTATATTACTTGTTATATTAATTGAAAATAAAATTATTTTTGTTTTAAAATTTAATAAATAATGATATAATTATAATATAATTAATATTATTTTAATAATTTTTAATATTTAAAATAAAAATAAAATAATATTAATAATAAAAAATAAATTATCAAAATAATATTTAATTATTCGTAAACACTCCTAATGGTAATGTTTTAGTCACAATGATATTAACTTTTTTACTAGGCACTCTTCCATATATTTTTTAATGGAGGGTTTTACCAATAGTGTAAATTAGAGAGAATGACAGTACAAAAAAGAAAAAAAGGAAAATATATTATAAGTGCAAATTGTTGAATAACATTAGGAAATGTGTAATTTGGTATGATTCTATCATATAAATCCAATCTAATAATATTACACTTTTTATGATGTGATTTAGGAAAAGTCACACTCAGATAAATATGATCTTGTTAGATTGTATTTGGTGCATTTTAATTATTTGAGTCTCCAAATTGCACATTTTTATCTGATCTTGATGGATCAAGCAAGATTACATTTTTTTTAATGCAATTTCAATGTCAAATTCGGTCAGATTGTTGGTAATAATAGATAGTGATAATATTATAATATTACCAAAGTAGAATAGTTACAAGTAATATGAGCATTAACCATTTTAACTCTATATCATGACCTTATTCTGATAATAGAGTTAGATTTTAAGGGACAACTTGTAATTTATGAATTTGATTTCATGACATCTTAGGCATGAAATAATGAGTAATATTATGTATAAACATTTTTAAGTATATAATCAGTTGCATAAATAATATGTCATCATGTAAATGAGTGTTACTTTATCTTTAATTTAAAATCATCTATACTATACGATATCGCCACAACCACCACACCACACTGCCATGAACCATACACCACCTGTTCCACTACAACCACAACACTGCATTTCCACTACCCATACACCACCCCCACACTGCCACATCCCATTACCCTAATCACAGGCAAATCTTGTTCTGACTAGCATTGGGCCAATTCTTTTATGGCTCAAGAATGGATGAGGTCCATTTACTTATTCTTTTTCCACCGGTAAGGGCAAGGGCAACAGAGAGAGAGAAACATGAAAGTATTTGTTTCAAAGACAACATTGCTTTTGAAAGTAATTTTAGGTACTAGTTGATATTGTTTCAAATTCCAATTATTATCAAACATAAATTATTATTTGACTTTTAAAGCATATAATATAAAACATAGGTTTTCAAAAATGACTTTTCTTGGTAACAACAAAAATTTTGAAATAATAAAATTATTTATATAAATAATATATATAACTATATATAAAAATAATAATATATTATTATATAATTAAATATTATTTTATCTGTAATTTAAATTACATAATTATATAATAATATATTATTATTTATATATATAATATTACTCATTTTAAAATATATTGTTCTTGCTCTAATGATCAATACATAAAAGCAAAATAAAAAAATTGTATCAATGTATTAAAAATTGTAAAATTTTCCTGCAAAAAATAGAGTAATCATAAATGATATTTATTACAAAGTTCGATAATTTCACCAAAGTTGGAAAAAGTAAAAAAAAAAAAAGGGAAAATAAAGTCAGGAAAAAAAAAAAAAGGAAAAGGTCAAGGGTAGTTTTGTCAATCCAAGTTTTTAAAAATGATCTTTGCAAGAAATATGGAAACTTTCACCAAATCGACCCAAAAGGTCATTAATGCAAAAAAACCCTAATGCAAATTAGACCAACGTAAGGGTCATACTCGTCATTTCAACACAAAACCCCAAATTACACAATTCTTCCAAATTTCTATTTTTAGTGGAAAGCGATTTCAAAACCCTCCATTAAGCCGTGAATTCTCTCTTTTTATTTGTTCATGCAAACCCTAACCTTACTCATAACCATCCCAACTCAAAGCCAGACACTTCACACATTTCAATCCTTCTAGTTGATCGCTTCTTTGTATTGGATATTTTGTTTTGGGGCTGAAAGTTGGCAGGTTTGTGTTGAAAGTGGGTTTTTGTAAGTGTTTGGGTTTTTGTCTAAGCGGCGGTTGTGGCGGCGGTGTGTGGCGTTTGAGATGGTCACTAGTCGTGGGTCAGCGAGAATAGAAGGTGGGACTCAGATTTTGTCTGCGGGAGTAAGGAAAACCATCCAAACGATCAAAGAAATTGTGGGTAATCACTCTGATGCTGACATATATGTGGCTTTGAAAGACTCTAACATGGACCCAAATGAAACTGCTCAAAAGCTGCTTAATCAAGGTCAGTTCTTTTAGCGAGAAAATATAGTCTTTTTAAATGCCGATGTTTCTTCTAAGCGTGTGTTGGTTTATTTTGGTGGGCAGTTGGTTACTAGTTTTAAAAAATTCGGTTTTGTAGTGGCATTGCAATTTTTAATCTGTTTTGGTCGTTTTGTTTTTTACAGTAACATAGCAATTCCCATTTAACTACGGTATTTATGATGTAATAAGTTTCTTTATAGGTTCTTGAGGCAGAACTTTAAGGGATTTTCTTCATATATAATATTTCTTTTGATTGATATGTTTTGTTATTTAGAGCTTTATGCAACTGGCCATCAATGGTTGGAAATTTTTGTGTTTGTAAATTGAGAGAACTTGAATGTGTTAGTTTGGTGTTTTGTATAGAGAGAACTGAATTTGTGTAATAGTTCTCAAAGATGATGGTTTCCTTTTGTTTGAACATTTGTTATGTGTGATAGCATTTGTTTGTTTATTTATCTGTTGAAATATTTTTTTGGTTTAATATTTTATTAATGGCATTTTGTTCTGTTCTTCAGATCCATTCCTTGAGGTAAAGAGAAGAAGAGACAAGAAGAAAGAGGTACAATTTTGTTTAGACATTTTTTTCATTATCTGTTAATTTTTATCGGACCTATCCTGCTTTCAATATTTTCTACTGTTACAGTTGTTGAAATTTAAAAAACTAGGATATACCATCGAGGTTCAATGATGTTGTTGTTTTTCACCTCCATATATTAAATATTGTATGTTATTTTGATTTTGTTTTCTATACTATCGAACTAGGATTGATGGGAAAAATTTATAGTTAGTAATCATGTTTACATCTGAAGGAAATTTGTTGCTTCTTCTCCTGCCTGTAAAACAGGTGTATGCTGAGTGAAGTTCTAGGAAATCCAGACAGTATTGTACATATTTAAATGTTCAACCACCATTTTTTTTTCCTTTTTATTCTTTTTGACCTTTAGAGGCAAACTTGTTGTGTGTTTTATTCTGTCATTTGAAAATACTGATAGGGGTAATGGTAAATGATACATTTTATAACTCTGTAAAATTTTTATTTTGATTCGAATCCATTGATATTATTAACCAGAAGTGTAGTGAACTTCATTTTCAAGTTGATTTCATTGTGAAAGCTGTTCTAATTTAGTATTTTTTCTTCCCAATACATATGTACTTAGCCTCAGAGTGTGGGCTCCAAGGTTTCAGCTGTACCAAGAAAAAAATCAGAGAATTATGTTCCAATGACTAAAGTGCGTACGTTTACTGATCGTAATGGTCGAAGAGGTGGCTATACTCGGAATGCTTTACCTGGTAATGAAAATTTTGACCTATTAATTGTTTACACCTTGCTTTATCATTGACCCATTAAATTTTTTTTTTTTTAAGCTACTTTACATACTCAGACCATGTCAAAATTGTTTCTTCATTGTTTTTTATGAGGCAATTTTATTTCTCTTCTGTTGATGAATAAGCTCTTACTAGATGCAGGAATTAATCGAGAGTTCCGTGTTGTGAGAGACAACAGAGTGAATCAAAATACAATTAAGGAGATGGATTCTCCTCTGCCACAGTGCTCAACATCTACTGATGATATGGTGGCCCCCAATGCTGCTGGAAAGGGGTAGGCTTCTGTTGGTACTGTGTGCTTTACTTGTACATTGGAGGTGACCCCAAATTAGCATAATCTATTTCCTCTACCAATAGATATTTCTTCTTTGATATATCTTTCTTGTGGTTTTCATTGCTGAATCTTGATTGTAATTAGAATGGAATTGAACATGGTCCTTTTACTTTTTCAGTGGCCCAACAGGAATTCCAAATAGTCAAAATCCCTCTTTTGGACAGAGTTTATCTCAGTCTTTGAATGGACCATCAGATTTGCGGCATAGACCTACTCGAGATTCTAATGTTGGTGGTACTGATAGGAGAGAAGCACCTGATGCAAAAAAGACTACCGTTCCTGGTACAGTTGCTCGGGTGCAAGTGGTGAAAGCTAACAATTCTCAAGAACAATCTGCAACACTGGCATTGAGCAATTCTGTTGGGGTATACTTTTCCTCTACAGATCCTGTTCATGTGCCATCTCCTGATTCAAGATCTTCTGCTGCTGTTGGAGCTATTAAGCGTGAAGTTGGGGTTGTGGGTGGTGGGCGACAGTCTAGTGAAAATGCTGCCAAAGATTCCTCTGCAACAAGTAGTTCTTTCTCAAATTCGCTTTTGGGAAGGGATAATTCTTCAGAATCATTTCAACCATTCCTTGCAATTTCTAAAGCTGACCAACTTAAACAAGGTATTGCGAGCGGTTCTGGAATGTCCAGTATTCCAGTCAGCAGGGCTTTGTTTACTAATCATTATACCGGAAAGTCACACCAGCAAGCTGTTGGTCATCAAAAAGGTATATTTCTTGCAAAATTTGAGCATCCATATAATATTTCTTGTTAAAAGGGAGCAATGCTTTAATTTGAAAAGTAAAGCAACTCCATTTGTATATCTCTTTCTTATATATTTTAGTGGAATTAAACTATGCGTCATCAAATAAATATATAACACAGTTGTTGGATTGAATTTATTTGCTAGTTTGAAACTAATCAGAAGCTTAACAATTTTCTCTCTTGTTGAACCACAGGGTTCATAGGAATTACAAATGGATTTATATGATTCTCTGTTAGAAATGTTTTATTTCCTCATCTATTTAATTTGATGTTGTAAATGTCGTGTGTCATGATTCAAATTTCAGCTTTTCATAGCTCGGCTCGGTTTGCATATACTAGAGCTCGAGTTCAAGCTCGAGCTCGTGGAAGCTAAGCTTGAACTCGGCTCGAATTTGGCTTGGTTCGGTTTGAATCCAGCCCTAATTAGAATGTTGGGGGAGTGGGGAGCTTGCTGATCAGTACTTGGCATATTTGAAATGTATCAGAAAAAAATGACAGTACTAATTTGTACCATTTGTTGACAAGTAGGTAGATTTCTTTTGGTGTGTATTATTGAGAAAGAGTTGATGATGGTGCCTTGTATGAGCACTAAGTTATCAAGTTGCTATTGTCTTCTTTCGACAATCATCATTTGTGGTGGTTTGTGCAAAAATGTTTTTCTTACTTCCCTTTTGAAAATTATTCAGTTCATGGAAGATATTCAGAATTCTGAAGTGCAAAATTAGTTTAATAATTAGATGCTTTATCCCTTGTTTTTCTGTAAATCTTTTGGACATAATTGGCTATTTTCTTTCAATGCAGCTTCACAACATAATAAGGAGTGGAAACCAAAATTGAGCCAAAAATCAAGTGTAATTGGGCCTGGAGTGATTGGAATTCCTACTAAATCTACATCAGTTCCTGCTGACAATTCTAAAGGATCGGAGTCAGATGCGGCAAAATTACATGATAAACTCTCTCGAGTAAACATATATGAAAATCAGAATGTAATCATAGCCCAGCATATTCGAGTCCCTGAGACTGATCGCCGTAGGTTGACTTTCGGTAGTTTCGGAGTAGATTTTGATTCCTCTCAGAGTTTTGGATCTGGATTTCAAGCAATTGGTGCTACTGAAGAATCAAATAGTGAATCTGCTGCAAGGTTGGTGTTTTATGTAAGTAATTAATTGCTTTCAATTGATATGCACACACAGCCATTCTTATATTGGACTAGTAATTCTGAATTTTCTCTTACATTGAAGTTTCCTTGTAATTTGGCTGAATTATGTCTTTTTTCCTGGTGGACTTGGGAATTAAAGTAGTGATTCCCTGGAGGGTTATGTTAATATTCATGGACATATCTATTTCATTTGAAAATAACATGTATGCATGTAAAAAATCTGTTGGGTTATGGAGTAGTGGAATAATAATTATAGGATGGTATAAATTAATGTGTGACAGCATTATTCTGGTGGCAGTTTGTCTGTAGCTGCTCCTAAGTCCTCTGCTGATGAGGTTTCTGGCAACAAGCCAGTGGATATTCTAGATGACCAAATAAGAAATTCTGGATCTGACTCACCAGCATCAGGTGAAGCATCTGAGCATCAATTGCCTGATGATATTAAAGAGACTTCAAGTCCTAAGAATTTGGACAACTATGGTGATGTTGGATTGGTTCTGGAAAATAACCAATCCTATGTTCTTTCAGAGTCACAACAGCAGCAAGATCCTTCTGAGTTGGCAAGTTTCTCGGTGAGCTCATTCTAAGGATACTTAATTTTAACTGTTATCTGTTATCTTAACATGGAGCTTTGAGTCTAGTTATTGCTTGACAGTTAACAGTAGTGTACAGACTATGTTTAGGGCTTACTTATAAATAAAGAATGTTTACAGTTCTTATCTATTTCATTGCTTGTTTGCAATTTTTCATTCTTATCTGAATTGCTTTTCTGGCAGGCATATGATCCCCAGACTGGTTATGATATGCCATATTTCAGACCGGGTATGGATGAAACTGTACGAGGACAAGGACTACCTTCTCCTCAGGAGGTAAATGATTGTCATATTAATGCACATTCTTAAATAGATATGAAGTCCATCATTCATAAGTTACCTGTGCTTGTGCGCTCATAAATTAGTTCATAATTTATTTTCTGTCCTTAAAATCAACTCACAAATGTGGTTAGTTTGATTTTATTTTCTGTAAACCAATTTATTGCCATTTTATTTGGTTTTACTAGCCTAGCTGATTTTTTCAAATTCTGATGAATACAGTCCCTGGCCTCACATACCTCCAACAACATCCCAGCATCAACAATTACCATGGTACAGCAGCAGCAACCACCACAAATGACCCAGATGTATCCGCAAGTCCATGTTTCCCATTACACTAACCTTATGCCATACCGCCAATTCATCTCCCCACTTTATGTACCACAGATGGCTGTGCCTGGCTATTCTAGTAACCCTGCCTACCCACATCCATCAAATGGCAGCAGTTACTTGCTAATGCCAGGAGGTAGTTCACCTCTCAGTGCAAATGGTCTTAAGTATGGAATTCAGCAATTTAAGCCTGTTCCTGCAGGCAGTCCCACTGGGTTTGGAAATTTTACAAGTCCAACAGGGTATACCATCAATGGTCCTAATGTGGTTGGGAGTGCTGCTGGGCTTGAAGATTCATCTCGAATGAAATACAAAGATGGAAACCTTTATGTTCCAAATCCACAGGTGAAAAATTATAGTACTCTCTTGTGGTAGCCACTGATTCTCTCGTTTTTTATAAAGTCTTAGTTAAGCACACAGGAAATATCTACAGGCTCAGTCGGTTTATCATCTTAAACATCAATGATACATTATCATGCTATTATGTGTATGAGGTTTTGTTCTGATTTGAATACACCTGGAAAATTAATTTATGGGTTGAATATGCAGTGTTCTGGTTACAGTGATAAAAATACATGGATTTAATATACTGATAACATTATAAAAATTTATTTTATTGTATGAGTATGAAGTTCACTTTGGAATTTTTACATATGACATGGCAGGCTGAGACATCCGAACTTTGGATTCAGAACCCAAGAGATCTTCCAGGCTTGCAGTCAGCTCAATACTACAACATACCTGCACAAACATCTCACCCAGCTTATTTGCCATCCCATGCTGGCCATGCTTCCTTCAGTGCAGCTGTACCACAATCGTCGCACATGCAGTTCCCAGGCATGTACCATCCAACGCCACAACCTGCTGCAATGGCCAATCCACACCATTTGGGGCCTGCCATGGGTGGTAATATTGGAGTTGGGGTTGCCCCAGCTGCTCCTGGAGCACAAGTTGGTGCATATCAGCAGCCTCAATTGGGAAATTTCAATTGGACTCCAAACTTTTGAAAGAAAATCCAAATCTAACCCCTACCTCCTTGTAAGGGATTGAAGTAGCTATATAAAGTTTTGAGTTTTCTTTGTGGAATGAGTAACCCATATATCATTTTCTCGATTAATGCATCAAGTGGTGTTCATTTTCCACCTGCTCCTTTTTTGTTAATATGTTAGCAAACTCTTATAATCCTAATCTCATGATTACACTTGTTAAGTAAATAGTGTTTCTGGATTTACATATGAATGCATCTCCTCTGCCTGTAGCTAAAGCCTAAAGGTAGATTCAAGTGCATGTGCAGATGGGAACTCTGTACAGGGGAATCAAATTTCAATTTCAATTTCCATTAATGTGTCTTCTTTTAAAGAGATAGATTTGTTATTGTTGAGTTGTGTTTCCTTTGTCAGAGAACAAAAGGGAAAGAAGAAGAAGGGCATTGTTGTGTGTCTTTTCTTTCTCTCTTCACTTTTGATCAGACTGCTGCTTTCTTCCTTGGGATCACCAAAACATTCCTTTCCAATGCTTTCATATTTCTGCATTTGGGGCTTTCAACTTTATTAGCCAACCACACCCCTCTCCTTTATCTCCTTCCAATGTGAAATCAAAACCCCCATTTCAAAGCCCCTTCCTTATCTCTCTACTTTCCATGTCATTGTGATATTTTCAGTCTTTTGAATCAAGTCATTATAACAGGAGAAAAAGAAGAATTAGATTTATTGATCATGAGATACACACTTAAGGAAGATATGTTAATGCCATTCTTTATAGTGAATGAATGAATGACCCATATAAGAATAGTGTGATTCTATATCGAAACTATAGTGTGTTCTAATCTCTCCTTGTCCATGAGTGATAAAAAGGGTTATAAAGCTTTTCTAGGGGAAGGAAAACCTTGATAAGAATAACTATTTCAAAGTTATAGAAATTGGATTAAAATCAATTATAATCATTGACGAACATGAATAAAATTATTTGTACAAATATTTCTTTCTAATTTATTTACATTAATTAATGTTTTGTATCACATCAAAATCATTTAATCACATATCATCATATTAGGTAGTATAAGTTAATAAAAATTTAATAATTGATAACAAATTGTATTGAATGCACTCTCAACATTAGGGTTTTTTTAATCATGTACCATGCATTTTACATCAAACAAGGATGTGTTTATGATTAATGTGATCTTTAAATTTAGGCCAAAGGACTTGTTCCCACCAATGTTTAGTATATTTCTAAACTCCCATCTGCGAAGTTTTAAAAACCCAGACATTTATCATTTTGTTAAAATTTTCTGTTAAGGTTAAGGATGAAATTGTCATTTAATAAAACAATTTTAAAAACTAAATTTTATCACATTCCCCCTCCATTCATTTAAAAATTTAATAATTTTCTCCCACCTAAAGTTCGAAAAGTGACAATTTTTTTCCTAAGTTTTTTTTTTTCTTCTCTTCAATGACCCATTCCTTTCCGACCATTGGCCATCATTCCCTTCCTCAGCTAGATTTTTCTTTTGTATCCCTTCCTCGGTTGGCAGTATGAGATGAAGACGTGAAGACGATTTGTCTTCATCTTAGACGAAAATGAAAGGAGAGGAAGGAAGAGAGACCGGCCTAGGGAGAAGAAGGATCTGGGAAGGTTGGTTGATGGTCGGAAAGGAATGGGTTGCTAGAGAAAAGGAGGTAAAAAAAAAGATTAGGAGAAAAATGGTCACTTTTCAAACTTTAAATGAGAAAAAATTGTTAGATTTTTAAACAGAAGGAAGGGAACTATGATAAAATTTTAGTTTTTTAAATATTTTTTTTTAAATAATGGTTTTACTCTTAATCTTCTATGAAAATTTTAACAGAATGGTGAGTGTTTGAGTTTTTAAAATTTTACGGGTGAAAATTTAAAAATACACTAAATCTTAGGTGGGAATAAGTCTTTTGGCCTTAAATTTATATGAAGTTGGGAGTTCTAATGAAAGGATTGAAATGGGCCAATTAAGCATGCAAATGGAATCTTAAAATCAGGACCATCAATGATACCAATTTAACACTTTAGTAATTGAAAATTAAGAAGAAAATTCCAAATATACAGGATCAAATTAGCCAATTAAGCTAGGTTGGCATAAGGTGGAGACATCTTTTATATTCAATTCATAATCAAAAGACTTGAATGTGGCAGCCACCAGACCAGCATTAATTTAGAGCTAGTGCTTTTGTGACCCAAGAAATCAACATTAGTCCAATATTCATCAATCAAATCAACCAACAAAATGTGATGGGCATGGGCATGCCATGAAAGAAAATAATTTTTGTCACGCTAGTTAAAGTGCATGTGCACTTCTTGATTTGATTTGATTTGTTCATATATATTAATTATAATGTGTTAACTTACAAAAATATTAATTAATTAAATGGCTATATAAATTAAAATCACCTTTTTGGGTTTTGATTGTGTTAAGGTAATTAGCTTTTTAGTGTCCATACTATTGTTAAGGACTTTTATATAGATTACATATTTAATACATGTTTAAGAGGGAAAAAAAAAAGGGACGTTGTTGAGAATGCTTTTTGAAAAAGCACTTAATTTGTTTTTTTTTTAAAATGCTTATTGAGAAATCATTCTTATAAGTAATTAAATCTTCTTACAAATGTTCATGTTATCCCAAAATACGAATCTTGTTAGGTGATATTAGTAATTAACGTATAGATTCACTGATGTTGGTAAACATTAAAAGAAAAAATTTAATTATATTTCGTTGTGTCGAAGTTTATAAAATTGTATTTTATTATTAAAGAATATTTTTTTTGTGATGGAAGGAATCTTACTTGATTTCACTAGACAGATAAACAATGATTGAATCCATAATTACTGTATTGGATAAAATCAAAATTTTGCTATGTTATGTTTAGTTATTCAAGCTTAAACTAGTCAACATATGATTTTTTTCACACCAGGGAAAAACTCATGTTATTGTTAGAAAATATTTAAAGTATATCAATTTAGTTAATTTTTTTGTCTTAAAAATATAATAAAATTAAACATACATATTTTGAATACATAAATAGTTACACACTTAATATATATCATTATGTGATTGAATAATTTTGAATTAAATATAAAATAATATCTAATCACATGATAAAATATATAAGTATGTATCTATATGTCTATTTAAAATTGATACGCATAATATTACTCTAAAATAAATATATAAAATTTTGTCTCTTAAATATTAATATTCTAATTGGCATCATATAAAAATGAACATTCCCACATAAGAATTATAGTTCTTAAATGCATCATGCAACGTATTTCTCTATGTCTATGCTCAAGTTTTTTTTTATATTAGTTGATGGTAAGTTTACGCATTAATTTGCTAGCATACAAAAATAAGTAATGAAGTAGAAGTCTAAAAACACCTTTTAAAATAAATGGATCAAAGTATACACAATGGGAGAAATTTAAAAAAAAGTGGTAGGAAGGAAACAATTATAAATGGTGTGTCAAATCTAGTGGGAAAATCAAATCAAATCATCAATGGTGGAGGCTTGATTCAGCTTGTAAAATACCCACCAAGCATATGTTTATTTAACTTTTTTATTCATATTATTCTTAGCAAGGAAGAAGATGATGATGATGATTACTGAAAATGGGCAAAAGGAGACTTTTGAATGCCTTAATTGTTAGGGCATGTCAAGGGACACACTTAGTTGGGTCCCCAAATTAGTCACTTCAATTCTTTTAATCTATATGGAATCTTGTGTTTCAATATGGAGCTCACAATACATCATCATCCCTCTATACTATGGCTTGAAAGGGATCTCTCACCCTCCTTAGAAAATCCTAATTGATCAATGTTAAATTAAAATATTTAATACTTATCTTAATAAATTTTGATGGTAGATACTAATTTATTTGATTGAATAAAATTACATTTAGTTTTTTATAAATAAATTATATAAATTGAGATAACAGTGTATGATTAGGTGATATAATTATTTATTTTTTCTCTTACTTCAAAAACACTAAATTAGTTGTTATTACTATAGTTTGTACAAAAAGTCTGTACATATAATATTACTCTATTAAATTATTATTATCATTAAATTTTTAGTTTCATATTTTGTTTGCATTTGTTATCATAAGAATTTCAAACTTGTAAGATTATTCAAATTATTTGATGAGTTTTGATGAATAATATATACTTTCTATATTAATTGTGTAAATGTATCCAATGCAATGCAATAATGCAAAATTATCTTGAGTTTGAAGCGAAGCTATATAAGGTGGGGAGATGGATTGAAATAATAACCAAGAGGAATTAATAAATGATGAGTCCCATAAAGTTTAGGAGCCACGAGTGTTATCATTGCCCTAATGACCACCATCCCCTTTTGATCATGCTCTCTCCATCTCTCTTTCTTCTTTTTCTTTTCTCTCCAAAAGCTCACACAAATTAACAAATTAAAGATATGGCCAACCCAGTTTCATCTTCCTGTGTTCATACTGCCCAGATGTTCTTTCTTTGCCTTCGTCGCTCTAGTTCAAAACTTTTTCATATCTTCATGGGCCATGCAAATATTTTATATATTAGTTTATTATTTTTGCAACATTTTTTTAATGGGATGAATGTGTCTGATCTGACTAACTACAAGCTACATATATACATTCATTCTATTGAAGACTTCCTCTCACAATATATGTAGAAATATGTATGTGAGCTAGCTGTAAATATGCTCTGTCTAATGAAGATTTCTCTTGTGATATATATGTGAGTTGATTTAATAATACATTTGTTTATGATGTAAGATCTTATGTGTCATAAGAGAAGTTCGAGACTGTTGTGGCCTCCAAGGGATAACTTAATTGGCTAAATGTGAAATCCTCATAAAGTATTGGGAGGATTTAGATTTAAGATTTATAAATATCAGATTAAGACAAGACTTATAAATTATTCAAGTAGTCATTAAATATGGGGTTTTACCTATTCAGTATGATTGATTCAATCCTGAAAAGATACTCCAACTCAAATGAGATTCCTGTCCTATATATATATATATAATAGTGGTGTGCTTAAATCATCTCAACAGCTCATTTAGCCTATTCTGCCAAGCTAGATATCAAGTTATATACATGATGGTGTGCAAACACAGCATATCATGTCTATTGCATTCCAACTTGAACACAACTAGAATTTTGCAAAGGGGATCTCATCAAAATGTGTGCTAAAAAGTATTTCCACTAAAAATAATATTTATGTCCTATTCTATGAGATTAATGGGACCAAAATCAAAAAACCTTTCAACATTTAATGAGTTAAGAAATTTCATATTGTTCAAAATTTCATACACAAATTACTTAAATTATGATCAAGTTTATTTAATTATACCAAGATTCAAGATAGATTATGATTGCAAGAACATGCACATTATTTCCTTGTCTGCCTTAGTTTACTCCCAAATTGTTGGGAAAATTGACACATATACTTTTTTAATGCGTGGGAATGGTGAAATTTGTTGGTAAAGGACAATATTATTCTTACAAAACAACAATATTTCACCCTGAAGTTTTAAAACAATAATTTTGCACCCATCGTTAAGAGAAAATTTGTGTTATTTTTTAGACTTTGTGGGTCGGAAAAGTAAATGCGGCAAACTTTGGATGAGAAAATTTCATTCAGCTATGGGTTGTTAATTATATATATGATCATATTAATTATTCCCTAATTGTTTAATTAATTAATTAATTAATTGATTAATTTCTCCATTAGTGAAAGCTAATTAACATTGTTCACTGTGACAACTGCACAATCATTATAGTCTTTTAATCTTGGTAATTAAATTATAATATCATAAATTATGTCTTTATCTGAATTCTTCCCTGTTGTTGAACATTATGTTTTCCTGTTTAATCCATATCATCCCCATAATTATTTTGCTGATTTGCTGCTCAAATGGCTATGCCCATCATCACAATATAGGTTTTGCCGACCATTACTGTATATTTTAACATAAGTACAAAATTATAATAAGAATCCTCAGGTATAAACGCCTTAGTTTTTTAAAATCCTGACAGGTATCTATAGACAATGAAAGAAAAAAATTAATTTATTTTTTTCAAATTTTAGATGACACCAGTGAATTTTCAAACCTAATTGCTGACGTGAAAAAATATATTAACAAAAAGTGTGCAAAACTTAAGTTGTGATACTTTTAAAATGGTTTGACTTACTATTTGAGAACTTACATCTATAGTTATATTATTGAGTTTTTTGACTAGAGTTTAAAAGAATATCTGAAAATGATACAACAAGAGTTTTCGAAAGAGTTTTTGGACCCACCCTGTCTACCTTTGTACAATTATTTTCATTAATAAGATAGGAGTTGGATTGATCGGAGAAATTATATCGAATCTAAATCTCTAAATGGAAAAATAGATAATAAATAACATGCTTAACCATTAACATTTCTTTGCTGCATTTTACACTACTTGGTATTCTCAAAAAATGGAGAGAAAATTAAGTTTTATTTAGACCTAATAATTTGAATCTTTACACTGTAACCCCAATTGCAAGAAAATTATGGATATAAATGTTGGAAAAAAGAATCCAACTCTATGATGAATGCTTTCTAGAGAGCACATCTAGGGTGCAGCATTATTGCTGTTCACTCAGCCTGATTGAATCACCCATGTTTATACAAAAGTCAAAAGATCAAATGAGCCGCATTAGTTGACTATTCTAGCTCATTTAGGGAAGCAATTTATAATGTTCAATTATGCAATGGGTTGCAATTTAATTGCCCTCTACTTTGGTTCACACTTACCATCCTTAAATGCCTAGTAAAGAAAAGAAAATTTGATTGCATTATACACTCAATATCACTCTTTTGCTATCTCCATCTTCAACATCTTATAAGAACTTTGATTTTAATGATCAAAATTGTTACAGTTTTCCTTTTACAGATGTCAACATAAAAACAATGTAATATGTGGGTGGTAATAATTTAGAAATATATCTACAATCAAAATATGCATATATATATATATATATATATATATATATATATATATATATTATATATAATTTGAATATACAGATGATTTGTAATTATGAAATTGGGTGTTTTTAAATTAAAAATAATGTAACACTTAATCATATAAAAATACATTATTTGTATACCTAAATTATATATAACAAATGTGTATACGCAATATTGCTCATATAATCTATCCCACATCTTAGAATTGCACTATTCTATCTCCATCTATAAAATCTTTAAAAACTTTGGTCGGATATGAGAATCCTTATTGCTTCATTTTGTAGTAATATTACATAGTAATATGCTTTTACTAATAACTTGAAAAGAAATAAAATTATACATATAAATAAATTATACAAACTGAAGTGATACTTTTGTGATTGAATGATACGATTATTTATCTTTTCTTATACTTTAAAATCACTCAATTAAATGTTACTATATCAATTATATGAATACATTTATATAATTTGTTTTTATATATATATATATATATATATAATATTATTCATAGTTATCATAATAATATGCAAATATATGCCTTGTTAATCCATTGATAAGTAAATTTTTTTATTATTTTTTGAAAGGTAAAGTGGACCCAAAAGATCAAGATTAGCTTTGTTTGTTAGTATCAAAGTCTTGTAGGTACAATTAAATACATTAATTATTCGAAAAGTGTTATAGGTATAAATAATGTGTATTAATAATATGTATAAATAATAATATATTATTATATAATTGAATAATTTTAAATTAAAGATAAAATAATATTAAATTATATAATAATATATTTATTATTTATATACAAAATTATGTATATTATTTCGGCTAGTTTTATAGTGATTATTTACACTCCCCTTTTAAACTTTTTTTTTCATGTAAATTGAAGCAAAGGATCTTATGTCATTTCATCAAGTAAAATACATTAATTAATTACTCGCCACGTCATCATGCCAACCTGGCACTGATGTACCAGCTGGCTTGAACTCTCCGGCCTTATAAGAATTTCTCAAAGGGTAGTTACACAGAACTCTTTCTCTTTCAAAAATTCTCTCTTCTCTCTTCAGGCGTGAGGTTTGGCTTTTGATTACAAAAACTCTTTTACAAAGCCATCAAGAACCCATCAATGGCTATGCCTCATTCTTTTTCTTCTCAGTTTCATGAGACCCAAAAAGAATTACACAATAACAAGAGTAGTATTTCTTTTATCACCACATCTTCACTTCTCTGTCATCATCTTTCTCTTCACATTCATGGTTTTGTTTCTTTCTTCACTTATGTATAATCATTCTCTCTCTTTTTCTTCCAATTTATTCTCAACTTCATCAGCTTTTGATTGATATATAGTTTCTTCTCTTTGAAGCAGACAAAGAAGAGAAAACAATATCATTTGAAACCTACTGTTTCTGTTCTCTTTCATTAATTCTTGTGTGATTTTGTTTATTATTATAAAACCTTCAGTTGAGTTTTTCCATGGATGTGTGGGAGAAGTATTCGTTGAGAGAAGACCATCATCTTCGTCATCAGAGCCGAAACAGGAGGGAGAATAATAACAATCCTTCTTTCTCTTCTACTCTTCTCGACGCTATTTACCGTTCCATCGATGAATCCAACGGTAAAGGCGACGACGATGATCGAGAGGTGATTTTTTATAGAGAATCCATGAGGAAGAAGAAGCACGGGCATGGAGTGCAAGAAGATGATCAAATGGCTCGTATGCAACGCGCTTGCATGATCGAGAGGTGGATGGAGAAGAAAGTGAGCTGTGAAAAGGTCATTGTTCGAAGAAATTCCTTGGCGGATTTTGAAACAAAGCATCATTTTGACAATTCGGTTTTGTTGAACTCGAGTTCCAGTTCTTCAGAATCCAGCTGTGGTGGAGGCTTCTCGTCGTCGGAATCCGACTCCTTTTACGGTGCAAAATCAAGATCCAAATCAAGTTCTTGTTATTCCATTCAAAAGCCTAAACCAGTTCGAACCAGCATCTCTTCATCCCGCCCCGAGAAAGATTGTGTTTCATCGCAAAAGGAGACGGCGGGGGCGCCAAAGCACGAAGGAGGTTCCGGGAAGATGAAACTTTCCAAAGCCTTGAAAATTTACAGTGATTTGAAGAAAGTTAAGCAGCCGATTTCCCCCGGTGGGCGACTCGCGAACTTCTTAAACTCTATTTTCACCGCAGGAAATGCAAAGAAGGGGAAGATTATTAACTCATCACAGCCAGAATCGGCTTGTTCATCAGCCTCCTCCTTCTCAAGGTCTTGTTTGAGCAAGACGCCGTCTTCGAGAGGGCAGTTAAGCAACGGAACCAAAAGATCAGTCAGGTTTTTCCCTGTAAGTGTGATAGTTGGCGAAGATTGCAGGCCCTGTGGGCACAAGGATTTGTATGAAAACACTAACAAGAATGAAGAGGTTCATTATCGTATCATGAATGAGAGCCAAAGAGTTCAAGAAGCGGCCAGGGAGTTGCTGAAGAATTATCATCAGAAGAAGGAGTTGGATAATGATCTAGAGTTGGATGATGGAGAAGAAGAAGAAGATGATGATGATGATGCAAGCTGTGCAAGTTCAGATCTTTTTGAATTGGATAATCTTTCAGCCATTGGAGCAATCGAAAGGTACCAAGAAGAATTGCCGGTTTACGAAACAACCCATCTTGATACTAATCGAGCCATCGCAAATGGTTTGATCTTGTAATTCTAAGGAAAAAAAAAGTTTCTAATTAATTAGGTTCAAATTTACAGTATCATTATGTGCACGAATAATAAAAACAAATTTATACATAAAAGATTATATGTCATCATATGATTGAGTATTATTTATCTTTAATTTAAAATCACTCAATCATATGATTACATATTATCATTTATATATAAATTTATGTTTATTGTTTGTATACATAGTTTTTCGGTTAAATTTAATGAATGGTTTGGGGGTTTACATCATAGAAATAATAAAATGTCTCTCAATTAATTTTGGCCTTTTCTTTATATTATGTGTTATTACTCTCTTGAGCTTTGAAATATGGAATCTCGAAATCTCATTCACATATGAAATGGGTAAAATTTAAAGTGAAATGAAAGATTAAGTCAACTTGAATTAAAGCGAAGGGCAGATTTTCTACACCATCAATCCTTAGCAAGAGAGAAAGAGTGAAAGTGAGGGAAGCTTTTGCTTTCTCTTCACTACAGGTGGGGTCCTAAATTGCTTCAATGTAACACAGACTCTTCTCACAACCATATAAATGAAGGATAATTAAGTAAAAAAAGTCACAATTAATGTAGAATTTTTTCTTTTCTAAAATGGAATTGTTCTTGATTAATTACTTTCTGACCGAAACAGCTGGCCGGAAGGCTAGAACATGGTTTGCCGGTGAGGGTTATATGGGTTTTACTATAGTTGATTTCAGTGGAAAAAAAGCAAAGAAGATAAATGAATACATGGTCTCCAAAGCTGTCGACAAAAGGATGTTATCTTTGATCTTCAAGACCTTGTTGTCAAATTTGGTTGGCTCATTAGCCATGAGTATTTGTTCAAAAGTGATTCAATTAAAGTTTTTCTACCAAATTAAATTATAAGAATTGCCCATAAATATCATTTTCGTACCACCATGCAAATCATTTTGTTGCAAATTTGCGTTATCTCTTAATCCCCCTAGTTGATATTATCTCAATTACTCTTTCTCTTTCTCTTTTTCTCATGCGCATAAAATAACACATAAATGAACATGCAAGACCTTAATTCGTATGCAAATGGGAAGCATTTAATTATCAAAGTTTGAATTAATATGTCAAACCAAAATTATCATCATTAACTAAATCAATAAAATTATATGTACATATTTTTCATATATAATTTAGATACATAGATAATATATCTTCATATAATTTATTAGTAACACTCAATCATTAAAAACGGACAAACTTAAAAGGTTAAACTATACTATCTTAATAATCACTAATTATTTTATTGGTGTCTCTCACTATTTTTATTATTATGACTCAACTTAAAACAAAACAACTTATTTATATAAGAAATATCTTTTATAAATCTAATAAACAAATGATGTAGGATAAATATATTTGTAATAGAAAATCCTCTTTCAAACTTAATAAACAAACAATGCAAGATAAAGATTCAAGGTATAATTTCAACAAATACGTAAACTTGACTTGTTTGTCAATCTTCTTCACTTTCATTGTAGAAACTGAAAAGCCTTCATCTGTAATCTTTCTAACAACTAAGCCTTCATGAAACATTAACAAATGATTATTAATTCTCTTTCATCACAAAATCATACTACCATTCTAGTACACTTTACACCAATCACTATATCAAATGTATGTGTGTGTGTGTGTATATATATATTCATGAAAAACTAACTCACCCAAAACAATGAATATTTTAGAACCCCTAAAAAATTTTACTGATCAATGTTCTGGGAACTATCATCCTACAACTCAGTTTTATATTATATAATAAATATTAGTTTTATTTTTAAAGAATATAAATATCATGAAATTTTTTCTACTTATTACAAAAATAATGGAACAAAAATTTAAGAAATATTAGGAAGATCCACCAATATTATTTGCTTTATTTACTATATTAGATTGTAGAATAAAATTGTTAGGAGTAGAAAATTTGTTAAAAGTTATTGGAGAAAATTTGGGAGTTTTTGATTATTAACAACAGAAGACATTTGAGAATTTTTATTTGAAATGTATTCAATTTGTAAAGTAAAATATGGAAATATTACAAATATGTTACAAATATGCTTAAGTTCAAGTTCAAGTTCATCCAAAAGTAAACGTTATTTTTGTTCTATCTTATTATAGGTAAACAAATGATAGGTTTAAATTCTTCTTTTAGCGAATTTACACAATATTTAAATATTATTCATTTTCCTGAAATTATGAACAAAAATAATCAATGTAATATTCTTGTATGGTGGACAACATATAAAAAAAAACTTGCGCTATGCTTTCTGCCTTGACATGTATTGATGAAGATAGAGTAGAAGATTTTAAGAATTTAAACAAAGAATAAACTGAAATTGTATGATACTTATGACACATATGAGTTTAATTTTCTATATAGATTTCTTTTATTGTATTAACTTAATATTCTTTATCATGTTGCCGCAATTTATTTATAAGTTATAAATTATGTTTTTCATAAAATTGTAAAGGTACAGCCTGTTGCATACTCTAATTTCAACCATTGTTCTTATTTTATACATAGATAGGATATTAATAAATTAATATATCTTTCTCATAATAAAATATGAGGGGGACGTGAAGATGGAGTTCATTAATTACGAGGACCCCTAAATCATAACAGTTTGATGTACTGATTAAACTATCATCGCATAATTAATTAGTTTAATCACAAATTTGCAACATAGCTTGGACTGTAGGAAAAGAAAAGCCTAAGCTAAGGTCAAAAGTATTATAGCCTCTAATCTGCCTATACAATTGAAAATTAATACCAAACCAGTGAAGTGACCTTGTGAAAGCTACCTGCCATGCAACCTCAACACTAGTGCCTTGGAAAATAATATTAAACTTCTCCAATGGCTAATAATTAAGGTGTTAATTAAGATTTAAGATCGGCTTCGATTAACAACAAATCTTTATTTTTTATTCTAAGAAAGAATCAAAGCTCTTTTCAAATAGTTGGTGAAGTGGGGAAGTTGAAATCAATTATGGGAGATTTAGGGCATGCGTTGACTATTATTTTAATTTCGATTTAAGTCTAATTAAGACTTAGGCTAATACTAAAATATAGTACCTATTAAGTTAATTAATACACATCAATCTAGCATCAGTTGTTTCTGTGATGTATAAGGCTTTTATTTCTTTAATATTTATATGTACATAAATTTGTGTTGTAGTTTATTTATATAGGAAGCCTTCTTACATTTTATTCAATGTTTGAAAATAACAAGTTTGAATTTATTATTTATGTACTTGAAGAAAGTAAGAGAATATTGAAATATAAAGGGTTGAATTTGTTATACTATAGACATTAAAAGGTAATATACAAATTTATCCCCAATTATTAAATTTTTAGAATAAAACTACTCTCTTCTTCAATTAAAATAATATACAATTTAACAATTAAATTTAATTAATTTCATTTTTTGATAATATGATAAATTAAAAAATAATTTTATTATTTGACAACATGAAAAAATGTTAATATATTATTAATATGGAGAATATTTTGTAACATAAAAAAAATTTAACCTAAGAAATGTATATTCAACTAAACACCATATTAATTTATAACCAATAATATTCTAATATTTTTTATATTATTATCCACCAAAACCCTAAAAAAAAAAGCTTTTTATGTTCATTATATATATATATATATATATATATATATATAAATATATATATATATTTTATATATATATATATATATATATATTAAAAATAGTAGTTGAAAATGAAAGTGGGAATGATTTTTGTTATCATTTTCTCTCGATCAATATGAAATATAAAGAATGATAATATAGAAAATTTGTTTTTTTTTCTAATTTTTTTTAGTTATAATTCTATGTTATTCTTATATTCTGTTTTAAATATTAGAAATAGTAAGCTTACACATTATAAGATAACACATAGAATGAAATCAATGAACACAAGTTGTATACTTTGAAAATATTCTACGAATAATTGAGAAGTAAATTAAGCAATTCATATGAATATATAAAAAAAAGTATATACATAGTTTTATTATAAATAATATTATAGATAGATAAAATATTGACCCCTTTTGCAGTGAAATATGTTGTTAATGCAAATTGCCCAAGATGGCTAATAAGAACGAATTGTTGCTGTCATCTTCTCAATAATCGAGCATTTTGGGGCAGGCCTTGGCTAGCCATGTCACTCACCAACCATGCACAATTTAGTGGCATTAAAGCTTAACATTTACGAAAAATGAAACCAGCTTAATCATGTGGCCACTACATTCCAATGGACCAATTTGGACTAGGGTCCGAGTTTAAACCACAAATGGCTTGATCATTGGCTAGACCATCTTTAATTCTGTCCATGCAAAAGGGTGCATGCGGGGTCAATCCTATTAAGCTTAATTGTTTGTTCTAAGGTAAGATCAATTTCAGCCTCAAATTTGCTATGTATTATTATCTGTAATTGACTTAAATAGTTATTAATTGACAAACCTAAATGAGATTCTAAGGTGTCAACTTTGTTCCTTTCTACAAACCAATTTGAGATAATTATGATATGTGGCCCTTTATGGTTATTTTATCATAGACAATAATTTAATAATTTAATTTGATCTTATCAAATGATTTACATCAATTATTTGGTGGAAATTACAACCTCTAAGGATTAGAATTTGTTGTCGTAGGTCGATAATTGAATAATCATCACATTTACCATTATATCCAAAATTTTTATTTAGAGAAATTCATTGGTAATTTAATATCGACTTAATTGAGTTCTTATAAAATTTTATTAATCTATTATAATATGATATATCATCGAGACTATGTGAATTTTTTTGGATGTTGATAATTTTACTGAATAATAATATAAATTGAAAATCGAACAAGTATAGGCATCCAAATATTGTGATAAATTTGAAATCAAAATATGAGTGGGGGCATAAAAATGGTCCAACAACGAGGCATGCCTTCAAGTTAGTGACTTGCCTTTTGGGCCGCACGTGATAGGCTGACCTGCCTGTTCCTGGCCACATGCGCACGTGTGCCTCTTACTGCTCAGGTCACTGTATCATCCGCTGATTTTATCTTACCACTAATATCACTACATATAGGCCCCACTATTTCGATTTCTACTTTTCACCTCCACTCTTCTCTTGACAAGTGGGCTATCGTACACGTGTGGTTGTTTCAACTTTAGTTGGCCAAATTACTCGTTTGCCCTTGGATTCGCGATGAGAATTTCCTTTTGGACAAATTCTCTTTCCCCCCTCGCACATTTGCGTTTGAAGTAAAAACACCCTATTTCCTCTGTAATTATTTGCTAAGATATAAGATCAAATCAAGAGAGTTAGTGGTCCTTAGTATATCCTTGAAAGTTTCCAAAGAAAAAGGGAAAAAAGATATCAAGAAAACAAAGAAAAGCCAAAGGGGTGAATTGATTATAAAGTAAAGTCGAGGGATGATCGGAAAATTTCTAACTTTCTTTAGAGATGGAAAAAAAATGAAAAGTAAAACTAGAAGGGACAAATAAGCAAGCAAGGCAGCTTTAGTAAAAGAAGGAAAATTATAAAAAGAAAAGAAAAGGGAAAAGGAAAAGGAAAGAAAGTAAAGAAGGTGTTGTGTGCTGGGCTTTGCATGAGAATGAGAATAAAGAAAGTTGACGGATCGAGGGAGAATTTTGAAGATCCCAAGACGATTACATTGTGAAACTGTTCAACAGTTGCAGCTTTTAATTTCTTTTCTTTTTTAAAATCTCATATCATATATATAAATTTAAAAAAAAAAAAAAAAGCGAGAGAGAGAGAGAGAGACAACAAGAATATAAATAAAATAAAATAATATTGAGTAATTTTTCTTCTCACCCAAGGTTTGGGAAACGTACATTTCAACCCTCTAAATTCTTAAATTTACATTCTTATTCAAAATTTAACATTAATCTTGACATAACATAAAAAATGATAAATTATTATACTACCATTAATTATTTTATTTTTAAAAATTATCATATTATCCTTAAAAATAGTAACTGGAGATTTGACGTTCAAAATCACATTAAATAGATACGATCTTTTTGAATTAGATTAGCCAAGATACAATTTTATTAGATTCAACAAGATCATAACTTTTAAGTATAATTTCAATAATTGTTTAGTGTAATTTAGCGTTTAAAATTTTAGTCAACAGTATGATTGTCTAATTGCAACCTCCTAGTAAAATCGCCAAAATTGCATCGAGAAGGTGCAATATGACAAGTTTCCAACTCTCTAGGTGCAATTTCATATAGATAGTAGCTTTTCAATGTGACTTGGCTAGAATTGCATATTTTTAAGTGTAATTTTACATTATTTGCACTTACAGAGGTGAGATCTAGTTAGATTATACTTTTTTTAGTGCGATTAGACGGCTTCGATGGTTGACAATTTTTGTTTATCAATATTTTGGAAGGAAAATAATGATTATGTTTTTCTACCATTACTTTTTTTTTTAATCGAAATTAGGTTGTGGATGTGAATTTGTAATTGAGGAAATCAAGGGATGGAAAATTGCGGTTTCTCAAACCCTGGTGGGAAATAATAATTTACTCTAACAATACTTTGTTTTGTTATGCCAAAATGAAACATTTCAGTTTTGAATCTTTCTGGCAAAGTTGTGTAACATGTTTTAGGGTTACGATTGTTAACTAGTGTTGTATTATTATTTTTTAGTTTCTCTTTTATATTGACACAAGCTTGGTCTAAAATATCCAAGCTTGTGCGGTACTTAGCTATCTCAAAAACTAAGTCAACCTTCTTGTCCTAAAATTACAGCATAAGTGATAAAGATTGGATCAAGACACACATCCCTAATGATAACCGCTGGAAAATTCTCTGGAAATATTTGTCTCTGGAATGTTGGTTGGATTCTTGGACACTGCAAGGTTGAGGCTCTTTTTGGGTTGGATTCTGGCATGTTGTGACAATATGTATGTAATTTACACGCCAAAAATCACTATAAAAAAAATATTAATTAAGCTTTCTTGCTTTAGAAATCGTAATTTTTTTAATATTTTCTATCTTCTTAAACAAAAACTTACACATATTTTTACAAAAATATAAATGTTTGTAATTAATATTGAGAGACACTATAGGAAAGAAATTTAGTTGGGTATTCTTTCATCGAAACTGCAAGCCTTTTTTGTTTCCTAAATATTCATTGCCGCGATAAGAAATATCTCATTATAAAAAAATGGATATCTTCTTTAAAGTTTTCTAAAATTTTATTTTTAGCATTTATTGGAATGTAAATGAGAACCCAAACTCAGTATGAGAAAATGAAAACTTAAATGAGAAGTGTGTAAAAGTAATGCAAGGAAGAAGGCAAAGAATTGCGTGTGGCTTTCTCTTCTTTTGATTATTAGAAAGAGAATAACGACATCTATGTTGTTTTCATTCTTAAAAGCCCTAATGACAACTTCCCAACCTATGATGAAAAAAGAATTTTTCAATTTGAAAATTTCTTCATCCACTTTCGATAATGAAAATTGTTAGGTGAAAAGATAGAAAAATTATTAACATCTAACAATAATGTTATCGAATCAATACATTTAATATCGACATCACATTTATAAAGGTGGGGGCATCTTTCATTCTATTAACTTTTAATTGAATGATTGATTCTAAAAAACAATGTACAATTTTCTTGTGATTAATCACAAAACTTGAGGTACGCATGTGCCTCCAAGTCCCATAGATAAGTTTATATCAACTAAGGTGGTTTTTGGCAGCCATATTGGCCGCAAAATTTGTGGAAAGTGATTGTAAAAGGACTCGTGCTGACCGCAAGCAGAAAAATAAATAGTTGTTACCATATTAACTGCCAAAAAGATGACTTGTTCAAACATGAAGTTTGATTTGAGTGATGATATTGACTGACTGATTTTAAGTTGAATATACAGAGAGCTTATCATCCACGTATATCGCTGCTTCTCCGGCCATGGCGGATCTCTGGAGATGATAGGTTATGATATGAGTTCATGAATATTTGCTCAAAGGGCGTGAAACTCTGAGGTGAGATTGACAAAAGTGATATGATTGTACAGATGAAATAGAAAACTAATATGATATTGTTGAATAGATGATGAACAGATGATATAATATAATTTTTTTCCATTTTCAAGAAGGTAAAAACCCTAATGTGAAAGCATCAGAATTGTTCATTAAAAGTGAAATTTTAAAAGGATGACTACAAGGTCATGATGAATAAATATAAACCCTAAATCTTAAATCATAAACTCTAAAACTAGAATAAATGTACGTATAATATGATATATTATGGGATAGTTGACATAAAGGTGGAGTGGTTTATTTATTTTATCAAACTTTATGCTTTTTTGAGATAGAATGAACCCTAACGTGTGAAAGGATGAATAATGTAGACTGAAAATGAAATTGTACAAGGGTGGTGGCTGGAGGGGTCAAGGTGAAGACCCACCAAGGGTGGCTTTAGCCTTTAAGTAGTAGCTACCCTGTCGTTGAAGTCATGAAGTTGCTAGCCAACCGTAGCTAGGTTAGACTTATTTCATTTTCGTTGTCCACTCAATTATTGCCTCAAATTTGGAATCCAAAACTTGTATATTTAATAAAATCAACAATTTCAACAAGCATTAACAACACCAAAAAAAAAAAAAAAAACAATAAATAAATAAATTCTATGGAAACTACATGCACTTTGGGTAATAAATGAAAGCAACCCATCAATACTAGAAGAGTAAATTACATTTTTTCACCGAATATTAGATCATAAAACACCTTTTCACCTCTTAGTGACATAAATAATATTTTCCACTCATAATAAACTCTGTTTATAAAATATAACAATGCAAGGGTAAAAAAATAATTTTATCATTCAAAAATTTTGAAAACAATTAAAAAAATAAATCATTTTATATATCATATCAAACATTTTAAATATGATAATTTAGCTATTTAACAAGTTTGAAAGCTTGCATTAATACCCTAAAACCCTAGCCACCATTGAATTTCAAGATCACTAATACAGACAATTGAGCCACAATGTGAAGGCTATCGAGAAAGGAAAGTCTATGTGATAGAGAGGTGCAATAATGACAAGAGAATGATCAAGTCATGTCGTGGAGGGAAATTGTTATTGATTTGTAATATAAGTAATTGGAGGTTTCGTCAACAAGAATCAATGAAATCATTAAGGGAATGAGCCAAAAATAAAGATATCAACATCTATAGTAGGTTTGAAAGTCGAATTAGTGAAGGAGATGGTTTCCAGAAGTGAGAATGATAGCTAGGGTTTGGTTGGCTCAAATGAAGAGGGGTGTGGGTGATAGAAAAATGAGACAAGAGGGTTCATATACAATTTAGATATCTAAAGGTTTTTTTATTTTTATTTTTCATTAACTTAAGATTATATGGTAATTTTGAAAAAAAATAAATAGTAGGGATAAGGGGATTTTTACCTCAAGAAAGTTTGATTTTGAATGTGAAAGTATTATATAAAATATCTAGTGATAGAAAAGTGTTTTTGGATCAAACCACAAGTGGAAAAATGCAATTTACTCGTCTCATAAATACACAAACTAAACATCTCTAAGTGGTCCATAAACAAACCCAAAACTAAAGCCTAAATTATGGTAAATTTATGTAAGTTAGGTAGCTGAAACCAAAATGTTAAAGTTTGAATGTTACAAATATGGTTATATTTTTATGTACATTTCTGTGACAAATTATATAAAGCAAAATATTTGTTTGTCTTCACCTTTATTTCATTATCAAACATGCTTGCTTTTCTCCTATAACAGTGTCTTCATTGTGACAGATCCCTCCATCCAATAACTTGCCCGATTCATTAATGGTGTCAAACCCTAGACTTGAATCTAGGTGAATTTAAGGGTGACCTAAATTACTCTTTTATGAGAAATGTGCGGTCTGAGGTCGTGGCTAACGGCCATGGTTGGTTTCAATATCTATCCATAGTAATGTAGCTTGATTTCGACTGGTAAATTATGATAGAAGAAATTAGGTAGGTGTTTTTGTCGTACAAATTTTATAATTTGTTGATTTTTATTTTTTCTGATCCTTTAGTAATAGTAGATTTGGTGTTCAATTTGACATTCATTTGGGACAGTTTTGTTTGTCTGGTTGTCAATATTATTTTTTAAAATTCACCAGATAATTTTTACTCAAATCTCTTGCAAACCAACTACATTCCTTGACAGTTGGAGATTGAAATTTAAGCTCTGAATTTTATATTATAATGTTTCAATAGGGTACTTGTAAAAATTTACTTTTGTCGATTGGCTAGGCTTGGTTTGCCTGATAATAAATTGATAATTGAGCCCGAGCACGGCCCAAACATGGACATCTTCTGCCTGTTTGGTAAGACAATAATTGGGTCTGAAGCCCAAGAAAGGTCCAAGAATTTCTTGAAAAGCATAAAATCTTGAAGTTGTTGGCTATAAATTTCCATGAGTAATGCTATATCTAAATATTTTTTAATATATAATTAAATACATTAATAATATCATTATATAATTAAAAAATATTTTATTTTTGATTAAAAATCATTTGTAAACTCAATTGTACACTAACCTTAGACAAATATAACTGAATACTCTATCTTTACTGTATCTTTAATTCAAAATCATTCAATTATATGATAACACAATATTTATGTATTCAATTGTATACTTAAAAATGTCTACACATAGTTAAGAAACTTCAATCAACTAGTTACAGACACAAAAGTACACGAAAATGCATAAAAAGTCAGACAACCATTATGATACAAGCTTTTGCTTCCTACTTGTTAAGAGAAATTAGACATGCATTCATGAGATTTTCTGTCGCTAAAGAAAATAGGCTGACCGAATAATGCACATCATGGTTACACTGTAGTCTACAAGCAACGTCAGGTCAGATAAAAGGCTACTAGAGACCTTAGATACAACACAACTGGGAAACATAAGCACCCTACTGTGATTTATGATATCCTTGAGATGCTTCAAAAATAGAATTTTCTATCTTAATTTCTATGCTGGGATTCTGGAAGAAAACTTATCTACTCAGCCTCTGGTTCTCATAATTGTGATGCTGCCTTTGCCTCCTTCAGTGTGAATTTTTGTTTTACCGACAACTGGCTTCCCAGAAAAAGCTGAAGTTGGGTAGGCAGAGGGACCTTCAATATTTTGCTTTGAGTTTGATGGTGGTGTGTGGATCCGCTGGTTTATGTCCTTCAGAGTAACTGCTCCATGGATTCCACACGGTTTTATGAAGGCAAATGGATAGGCAACCGAAGAAGCTGATTTAGTTGGAGTCCGTATGAAAGATTTTCCGCCTAGAGCAATTAGAAAATAGTCAGGAAGATAATTATATATACCATATACAATTGAGTCAATAAATGGTGATTCCATAAGCATAAGGTACAAAGAGACCAGAAGCGAGCTTCCCATGGGACTTGTACCACAAATACAGGACTACACACATATATAATACCTGAACATAGATGAGCACTATGGTATCACAAAAAATACTGATGTCAGATTGTGTGTCCCATCCCCAAAAATGTCCTTAACAGTCTACTATTGAATTTTTGAACAATGCCTTTGTGTGCATTAGAAAGAGAGAAGATTATTGCATTAAAAAGAAAATGCCTCCTTTCCCTGTCGGTACAAACAGCAAAGAGTAATTTAGAAGGGAGGGATACCTTTAAAAACAACATTTTGAGGAGTTTGAGTCACACATTGCTGAACTGAATTAGTATTACAAGCAGGTGGTGAATTGCCAAACTCTACAATGGTCAAACACTTTGGTAAGCTTAAAAACATATAGGAACAAAATGGAACGGAAACATCTGATGGGCTGTTGAGGGAAGGAGAGAAGAAACAACCAAATGGGATAAAAATTATAGTCTCATGCACCTGAAATATGAATTTGTACACTCGACGCCCCAGAGATGTTCCTGAGTCTCACATGACAAAGCAATCAGATTTTAGTGGAATGGCTATCAAACTAAAAAGTGTCAGTCAAGAAGCATACATATCATCAGAGCTAATATCTGTCTCAGCATTGTTAAAGCATTCGGCAAACCAACCATCAAATGACTCATCCAGGTCCTCATAACAAGAGGCAGACACATCTCCTGACATATATTACAATACAATTTGAAAAAAAAATAAGCATTTAAATTCATATTTGCATCAAAACTGAACTTGCAAGATACTAACCTGAAATACAAGAAACCCACTGTGATGCTTCAGGTAAAACTTCTTCAACAGGTTCTCCTCTCACCTAAACATTGAACAAAGAACATATATATGGGCAACATAGATGGCATCAATCATTTCATATGTGCATACTGGATATAGCATTTACTCCATATCAAATATTCAAAATGAACCATATTACAAAAGGATATAATTCGATACAAAGTTGTTCAGCACTAACATTTAATTTTAGGAATGCAGAAGGCATCTCGTTGCAGCATAAGGAAGAGTCTGCTACTTGATTGTCAAACTGTAGCATACGTCGCCTCTTTACTTGTGAAGAAGTTTCCTTGAATTCTATTGGTCCCTTATTCACATCACCTGAAAAACACTTTTCAAAATATTAGACACTGTCTAACAACTTGATCTTTCAACCAAATCAAAAGGCAAATTAAGTAGAATAATGCTGTGAAAAAAACCCCTACCACAATGACTGGCATGGTAAGCCAAATCCCCGCATGCCTTAACAGGGGTTGTTTCATCATCAAGCATGTAGGAAACATCTTCTGCATTCAAAGTCGCTTCACTCCATTGGCAACCTGACATTGCTGCCCAATATAATAGCACCAACTCAAACATCACTGCTCTTCTACTTATAGTTCATTACTTCATTTGTTATCTTTGACTGAGCCACTAGTTTTATTGACATATTTTGCCTTTAAAAAAAATAAAATCCTGGAATAGGGGCCTACAACTCACCAAAATCTGCATCTTGTCGAAGACAATATTCCTCTCCTTGCCAATGCCAAGCCTCGGCACTACAATTACAAACAGACAATTCTAACGCCAGACTATATTGAAACGAACTCACAAAGAGCATCAAGACCAAAACCAGCACCCGTGATACATACTACTAGTTTGTCATTATTTCAACGCACTCAAACGAAACAGTCAAATTTTCTCTTATACAACACAATTAACTAAAATTTCTTCAAAATTCAACACTCGTAGGTACATTTGAATTAATATAAATATGGCTGATATGAACTTTAATTTCGTAATTACCAAAAACGAAATTACTATCGTTACACTCGTTTAGAAGTCTTTGGTTTACTAAGTTACAGAGAAACACGTGAACAGAATCACATAAACACAAAGAAATATAATTAAATTCACATTTCTTAAATTTAAACTACCTCTCTCTGAAATTTGAGGCACCGCAAGCACCGTCAGTAGTTGACATTCTCAAGAGATTTCTAGGGTTTCGAAGTTTGATCACTAGCCTTGTCTTTGTTACTACAAAACAAGAACTGAGAATGTTACTCTAGTAACTGGCCTTAGCTTCAGCAACGCTCATTCCACCACAGGAAAATCCATTTCTGGGCCTCTGTCAGCCCAACAAAATATGATTAGGCTGGGCGGCCCAAATTATTTTCGAACGTCATTAATGGCCATCTAAATTCTTTTTAAATCCTAATATTTAAAAGAAAAAAACTAGTAATTAATATAAGTAATGCAAATTAATCACATAAAGCAAAGATAAATTTTGTGCAATCGCGTAGTTAGGGTTACATTTGAACTGAGTCTAACTCAAACTTGACTCGAGTAGCTCAACTGGCCGAGTTTAACAAGCTCAAATGAGCTTGTTCAAAGCTCAAACAACATATTCGTAATAACTTTAACCACACTTAAATTTAACACAAAAATCTGACCTCTGAACAAAGAACTACCAAAGAATCTCCTAGCGCGATCAATGTTGACACCAAAATTCCCACCCACGGAGTGTCAAACCATTTTGCTCTTGAAGCAGAGAATTTTGCTAAGGACCCCAAATCTGCCATGCCCAAAAGCTGATATGCACAGCTGCTTAATTGAGCCTTAAATAACCCAATTGCAAATGTATGCAAGCAGGTCCAGTTTCAAACAGTAACCCTTCCATGCATTCAACTACAGGTCCAAATGTTCAATCAATGGCGACACTAGATTTTCTGTCAGAGAAGCTAAAAATGGAAGGAAGAAATATTACAGGTTAATCACGTGTGGCTTACCGCTCAGGATAAGCATGTCCAAGAAGTCCTTACATTCACGAATAAGTTATTCCTATCTTTATTATTATAATTATATTTATCATGGTAAAAAACTTCATATGGTCTTCAGTACACCCAGCAGATTTCAAAGCATCTAGTTATAACTTGTATTATAAAAAGTTATGTCCAGATACTATAGAAATCCATGTCTAAACATCCTCGGCTTATCATCAGAAATGCAGAGCTCTTTGGAGGAGATTTGTTTACACTTAAAATAAATCCATTAGGTCCTACAGGGGTCCTATGTCGAATCATGTAACCAATCAATTGCAGAAGCTCCTCCAGCCTTGGCTTGGTCACTGGCACTCCAATGTCACCTATCAGAAATGTTCCTGAGAAGTTATATTAACTAGAAATTTAAATAAATAAGCAACAGAAAGACAAGCTACACAACACTGAGATAAAGGATTCAATATGAAAATATTTTTCCTTTGATAATCAGGAGACATAAGGCATATTATACGGAAAAAATTACACTAGCAGTTCATCCATATCAATGCATATATAAGGTTTTCTTCACAAGTTAGCCCAGCTAAAGAAAGGAGAATGGGCGAACTGCCTTGGCTCGCGAGTTGAGCCAAGTCGCTAGGCTCAAAGCTCAAGCTGGGGCTCGAGCTCATTTTTTCAAGTATAGAAAGTTTGAGCTCTTTTTTTTCAAGTATATAAAGCTCGAGCTCGTTTATTCTAATCTAATATATATATATAGTGAATATATGCAGTGCGTGCACTGTATACGCACTGCACATGCACTGTACGCACTCTGCACGCACCCATGCACTCAAACCTTCCTTCCAGCGCCTACGCATACAGGGCTGGGAGGTTATTTTTGGAGTTATAAAAAAATTTGCTTATAAAAGTAAAACTACTGTGCGTTTGCCTAAAAAGGTTTAAGCGAAAAAATTTTTACTTATTTTAATTAATATCCTTTTTTCTCTCAATTCTCATTAAAAAAATAATAAAATATTATTAGATGTCAAATTATATTTATAATAATTCAAAATCTTTAATAGTTATTCAGTATATAAAAGTTTTTAAAGAATATATAAGGTAAGAAAATAAAAAATATATTTTCCTATATTCCTATCTCATCCCATCTTTGTCAATTTTTTTTTATTTTTTTTAAAAGGGAGATAGACTCGATTTTATAGGCTAAATTACCACCAAATTTGATCTTAAATGGGACAATTGTTGTGTGAAAATAGAGGCATTTATGATGATGGATCGATTCATCATTTCTTGTCGAGGAATATGAACAAAATGTGTATATTCTATAAGAATACAGAGACAATACACAAAATTAAATAATTAAAAATAAAATAATATTTAATTATATAATAATATATTATTATTTATATATATAATTATATAAAAAATTATTTATATAATTTTGTTGATTTTCCCATCTTGATTTGCATGGTCGCTACTGTAAACCACTTTTTCTTTCTCATACTTCTCTATTATTTCTTTGACTTTTTATTTATTCTTAATAATTCAAAAAATATTGACCTCATGCTATGAAATTTAGTTTAAAAATAAAAATTTTGTCAAACCTTCGATAAGATATGATGCAATATCTAAAATATGATATAAAAAATTAAAATTTTTGATATATAATATAATATATAATTCAATTATTATGATTTCAATGATAGAATATATATTTTGTTGGTACATTTCAAAACGGCATTATGAATTGACCAATAATAAATATCTTTTTTTTTACCAAAATTGATCCTAAATTTACATGGTTCCAATTACTGTTCTTCTTTTATAAACTTGTAAGTATAGTTGTTAATATTTTATAATATATAATAAATATTTTATTATTAAAAAATGATATATATTATACGGTATAACAAATTAATATAATATAATAATATATTATACAATATGATATATTTTATTAATATAAATTAATATATTTTTTAAATAAAATAATATAGTATAATGTATACAAAAAAATTTAAATTATTAAAGATATTTATAATATTTTTTAAAATAATAATGCGTTGATTATAATTTTTTATTATTTTATTTTCTGAAAATTATATCACATAATACCCCCACGATACAGAAAAAGCAACTTAGTTCTTCGTGTGCAAAAGCTAGCCTGAGAACCAACCGGACTTACCAGCTGCCGAATTTGGCTTTATTTTCGTATATAAATATTCAGCTGAGAGCCAACCAGACTCATCAGCTGCGAACCAACCAGACTCATCAGCTGCTGAATTAAATTCAGCTTTATTTTCGTATATAAATATTTAGCTGCAATTTGCGCATATACGCAGTTTTGGCTTGGATTTCAACTTCATATTCAAATAAATCGGAGAGGGGCAAATGAAGAACCTCTGCTCCTCCACTCCACATAATCTCAGCCAGTAGAGAGTAGACTGCTTCAGTATTATGGCCACCATCGAAGTACAGATATTCGCTGGGGTTAAAGCACAGTTCATAAGTTTGGTTTAATAATCCACACCCACTTCCACGATGAGATCCCCCTCCACAGGATGCCTCATCCCCATACTTGAACCCTTCATTTGTAACATCAAAAACCCTAGTCACCATTAAACGCCAAAGCCAAAATATAATACAAACAAAGCTGAGTAGAGGTAGAAATGGAAGGATGATTATGGTTAACTAACCGTATGTTGTGGGATCTTTGATCCTGTTGCCAACTGCAGTGAAGTAATCGAAGACTGAGAAAACAAATCCTGGCCAAGAATTTTCGCTAGTTAATTTTCTAAGCTTCTTGACTAGAGTATTATTGTGCAGAATTGCCATTGTTAATTGTAACCTGGCGCATGCTTCACTGCTCACATCAAACAACATTTTCGACGCTGGCACACAACCTAATGGTCCAACATTTTGAGACGGAAATTTCCTTTCTCCTTGATTGTATATTTCCCGCAAGAATAAAATTTAAAAGTTAAAAATCAGCTCCAAAATTTGATAATTGCCCAACAAAATACTGCACCAGAAGAATATATATAATCTTACCTTTACATCCTTGAAGATGGTTTCAATTACTTTGTCAACATATTCTTCTTGTTCTGGTATAGTATCATTAGAGTTTGAAATGGAATGTTCGAGGAAATCGATGCCACCAATTGAAATCAAATAAACCGCACTTCCAATTCTCCTCTTGGTTTCCTCTGCTCCAAGTTCTTCTGTCCAGTTTGCTGCTAGTTCCTTGAACAGTTGCACCTGTTTTCCAAAGATTATCTGCAAATGCAAGGGCTAGCTCCATAAATATTATACTGTTTAGTGTTTACAATTACTAGGAAGTTGGCAGCTAAGCTTACGTGTATACATATAAGATTAGACATTAGGCAAAGAAAATATTTTAGATACCGCATTTGAGAGAGCAATGCTAGCACCTACTCCAGCGGAAGCAGAATTTGCGCCATGGGTGAAATTCGCTCCAGGTTTTAGAATTGGTGGCATGAAAGGTAAGTTCAACTTCGATGCTGCATTCAAATGAAACATAAAGAGTTCACTAAGTCAATCAATTGTTCGGAAATTAAGTTACAATATTCTTACCAATAAAATCAGGAGCCAAACAGCCATCAGAATATCTCCCTGTTGGATGAAGAGGCAAATATGTCTTTCCATAGGGGAGGTGATAAGCAGGTATATAACTATCTGGTGAAACGTATTGATTATTTCCAGTATCAAAGAGTGAATCTCCGAAGATGAAGAAGTAATACTCACCACCATTGATGCAGTTTAATGAAAATAGAAAGATGACACTGACATATGAATTTATCACACAAAGCAAATTATTGTAACTTGAACTTGCCGTAACTTTAATTGTATTGTGCTTAGTTAAGCTCCTCTCACTTGCTATTTATACTAAAAGGCTTGGGAAAATGGGGCACCATGGAGATGCCTGATTATCGCTAAAAAATGTCTACTGCTTAATGCATGCATGGCCCCATAAAGATCACATACATCACTGCAAGGGGTGGTTAGGATGGTAAATCCGTATGACTCTAAGCTAGAGAATTCAGGTTCAAATCTTCGATAATATATCAAAATTATATTTTTGACTAATTTGATCATATAATTATAAAACAAATCACTGAAATTGATATTTTATCTATTGAATGTGAATGGTTTAATCTATCAAACTCAGATGGATTTCTTGTTAAAAAATAAAAAAGGTTACATAGATGCACAATTTATAAGATTGATGTTGAACTTCTATTTATTTGGTGTGGATGTGACTTGACTAAACACAAAGTTTGGAGTGACCAATACGTTTTTCTTGTTAATTGTTTGCTTAATATATGTTTTGAATTATTTTCTTTCAGATTTAATGCGCCTTGCGAGTGATTGGATTCACTCCGTAATCTATTAAGTGAGAATATCTTTTTTTAACACTCTAATTCTAAAATTAAATAAGAGAAAAATAATATGTTTATCTTCTCCTTTGATGACATATTAAAATTAAACTTTTAATTTATTTGATTTAATGATTATAGAATTGGTCAATATACTTAAAATTTATTTTATTTGATATAATTGATTCGATTATGAATATGATGATCCAATTAAGGTGGGTTTTTGTTAAAAAAAAAAAAGGGTCTATCTAACCACTATTCAAATTTATGATAATTTTTTCCTTGTCGCACTTTCTATACTTTTTATGGTTTTTCAGTTGTTCGGCTTGCAAAGGAATCTATATTTCCCAAAAAATATGAGCTGATTAGTTTATGAAATCAAATCAAATTTGAAATAAAAGAAATTCAACTTGGTTTGTAATAGTTTGATTTAATTTGAGTTTAACTTGTAACTCAATTCAAATTATGATAAATAACTGTCAAAATGATATTGTTTAAGTATTATTAGGTAAAATGACATTATTTACAAATCTAAGTCGTAAATTCTAATTATGAACTCAAATCAAATTTCAAACTTTAAACTTAGAGATTAAACCAAACTCGAGTTGTTCTTAATTTTAATTCGATTACTTGAATTAAACTTGAGCTGTCTCATTTTTTATTTGAATTAAACTTAACTTAAAGGATGTTCAGACTCAATTCGATTTGTATTCACTCTATCTAAGGAGAATAAGATATTATGTTTAATTCTTTAACAAATCAATAAACAGATTTCATCTTATTATACTATTTATATATATTTTTTATTTAATTCAAAAAATAATTACTCACGTGATTATATATTATATATATATTTAATTATATATTAAAAATTATGCATATATAACATTACTCAATTTTTTAATGCGGTCGGTTGATTCTCATGCTTGCTTTTGTTTATGAAAAATTAAGTTTCTTGTTTGATTTGGTCGAAGGCGAGCTACACACCCGGTGATATATATATATTTTATACTTTTAACTTCTTGTGTAGAGGACCTTAATCTATAGCCAAGTAAAAGAAGATAAATTAAAATAATATTATATATATAAATAAAATATAATTTTATATATAAATAATAATAAATAATTATATAATTAAAAAATTTTAAATTAAAAATAAAATAATATTTAATTATATAAATTAAATAATTATTTATATATAAAATTATATAATTTTATTAGTGCAGTAATCACGTTAAGAATTTGCAATGCAGTTGTAGGTAGGGTTGGGCTTAAATTGAGTCCATTCGAACTTAAGTTTGAGTTCGATTTGAATAAGTTTGAAACGAAACAGTTTTATAAAAACTCGATTGAGTTTGAGTTATTCGTTAAATTTTTTAATTAAAAATTTAATATAAAACGATATCGTTTTGATCAATATGTATTAAAATAATGTCATTTTAATAACGAAATAGTTAAAAATTTAAATTAAAAATGAGCTGAACTGAATTCGAACCAAATTTAAGCTTGGCTTTTATGAGCTTGATGACTTTGAGCTATGCTATATATAAATCGAATCAAATTTAAATTTAACTCAATTCGAATCTAACTCTAGTTAAAGGCCCGAAGCTAAGCTGAAAATTCCTTGGATTCGTTTGCCTTCCAAACTTCACCTAGTGTCTTAATCTATCACATCAAATTAAGGCCAAATGCCTATTTCCCACGCCATTAAATTATATTTGTTTTCAACTTAAATTACTGATTTGTCCTTAATTTATTAATATAATTACAAAAATATCCCTATAAGTTGACTCAAATTTAAATTACAAATATGCTCTTATTCGTATTGAAACTATAAAGTGTCATTTTTTTTTTTTCTAATCTTTCCCCTCTTCTATTGAAAATCAAAACGTGTCATACAATCATACTAAACTTAGATCAAATTTGACTTTTATTTGAAGTTTTCCAAATTCAAACTGTTGATATAATTTTTTGCCACCGATTTATGTATATAATTTAAAACTTTGCATAATATACATTAAAGTAACAGTTTTTATAATATAAAAATATTTTAATATGTTTATTACTGTATGATATAAATATGAATAAGATAAATTAAAGAAAATGAAGAATAAATAAAACACATAATTTTTTATACAGTTTAGTTGATGATCAAAAAACTTATTCTAAATTAATTTAGTCTTTTTTTGTTTGGTCATCCTCCTCTTTTCTTGAATAACCCTTCGTCTATTAAGGAGATATTATATTTAAATTTGGAGAATTATGATTTTTAATCCTTATAAGATTCCAATTTGGACTATTGAGGAATAGTTTTGCTTTCCATTTGTCAGTCAAGCTTCATGCTTACTTATGAACTCCCTGCCTCTTCCTTAAACAAATGCTAGCTTGGCTTGACAGCGGCCAAATTTGGCCATCTACGGGCCAAGCGATGGTCGAGCTTACCACAACCATTGAACATTCATAGTAGTTGAGAACTACGATATGTGGTTGAAGAGTGGATCCAACTGATTTGATTGGAAAAAAAAAAAATTGAACAAAATTAGATGAGACATGAGTGAGATTTTGATTAAAGGGTGGAAGAAATAAAAATAAAAAAGAAAGAAAGAAAAGAATCATATGAAAAGCAAAATGTTTTCATAATTTTAAATATTTTAAATTGCTTTTTTTTTTAATTTGTTAAAAAATAACTTCTTTTCTTTACATATATCAATTTTTAATTAGGGAAGTAAATTATAAGTAGATAAATAGATTTTTCAAACTTAAGCAACAAAAAATCATATCTTCTCTCGATGCTTTGACGAAAAATAGTGATTCAACTTCAAATTAAAACATGTTTTTCGCACCAGAAATACCATAAATGGAATTGTTGGATTCACATACACAGATTCCTCATTTCCTGTGGATGGACTTATTTTTTCAATTATCCGAGTATTAACTTTGCTCAAAAAAATATATACTTTAGATTGAAGAAAGCGTATTCTTATTATTGATAGGATTATTCAAGAATTATTATATCTTCAAAAATACTCAAGATTGACTATTATTCACCGAAACTTGAAAGCTAGTAATGTCTTGTTAGATGAATATATGAAGTCGAAAATATCTGATTTTGGTATGGCTAGAATTTTTGCAAAAAATGAACTTAAAGCAAACACTGAAAGAGTTGTTGGAATATAGTTAGTACATAAATATCTTCTTTTGGCATATATGTTGTATAGTGGTGATTCTGGTGAATTCCAAAATTGTGCAATTCGAAAGATGAATTTTCAAGAAGATTTGTGGTGGTAGTAGGGGTTTTAGGTTGTAAACCTAGTCTCGTAACCCACCATTTATCCTATATGAGGTGTGGGTTAGGTAAATACATCAATTAAGACTTTGCTCACTTCTTAATATAGTCAAACATAAAACATAAGACCTGCTACACTGTAAGTATGTCTTGTGGACATGTAACTAACTAGTACACATGTCAAGTATCTGTCACTACAATTTGTATATAAAAGTTATATTAAAGTATATATAAAGAGAGAGACTGTATAACAAAAGAGAGTGAGCTAAGATTAAGATTTTAGATATAGAGAACAAAATAATCTCTTCTTCATTCGTAGTAAAATTTTCTCCATTGTCTGTTTGTGGTTTTCTTTCTTGTATTGAGATTTCCATGAAAATACTTGCATTCTTATGCTTAGTATTTGCACATTTTGTTGTTTTTTAGCTTTGGGTTTCATAAAAATATATATAGTATCTCATGTACTCAAGCTTGTAATGTCCAATGCAGTGGCTGTGTTCCTCCTGAATATGTTAAAAGAGGCATATACTCTAGTTGTATGTGCAACTTTTATTCTTCAAGCAATCATGAAGTTTTACAAGAAAATACTTTTTTTCTAATTATTCAATTAACACAGTTTGGCATTACCAACACGTTCAATTTCAGAATCCCGAGCTTCTCTAAGGTCAAGACAGGACGCTGATATTTAGCAAGACCTCCCTGGAATTTTCTTCATTGAATGATAAGGAGTTCCTCCTGGAATCTACTCGATCGACCAAAGCTCGACACAGAGGACAATCGGAATGAGAGTAGAGCCACATGTCGATACAAGGAGAGTGAAACATGTGCCTGCAACGAGGAAGCTGGCAAACAAATTCCCCTTCCGAAAAACCTGTCAAGCACACAACACATTCATCTTCAGCCGCTTCTTTCGACCCTGCGGCTTCAGGATTACTCTGAAGATTCCCTTTTTTGTACCTGAATAAAGAAGACACATACGGGCTCTGAAAGCCCTGGCTCCTCTGATCCTCCCCTTCCGCCGTGGCTGAACCTGAGGTTCTTGGATGAAGCAGCCCGGAACTGAAACTGCACCATCCGAACATTACCAAAGTGTAAACGATCATGGCAATGGCTATGAATACAGCCAGGAGAACGACATAGCAAACGATGGCCATGATTTGAACAATTTGTGGGATGAAATTTACAAAGTGTTGTTATAGGAGAAGCTTCAAGGAGCATTAAAGCCGGCATGAGAGAAAGTTAAAGTGGGATGACATGATTTTATGTGCTGTAGAATGGCATCTCACCGCTGCAGTTTTGGATTCATTGAATCACCTGGTTATCCCAAGAAGATTCTAATATAATAATTACTCCTTGTGGAATCTAATGTGGACATGTTTTGGCATCAAGTTCAAACCAAAACAAATTGTCTGTAAATGGCCAATGTGACAACCTATGGCCATTATTGTACTTAAAATCTTGTTTTATATTGGCCCTTAGCCACCTTTGTACTAACAGCACAATCAAAAGAGGAAAACGATACTAAATTGAATCGTTTTACGTGAATCTCTATAACAGGGTAAAGTGTGAACCATTATAATAACTATACTTCAGATTCCAAGAGCCCTTGGACCCATATGAACTCTTTTAATTTTTATAGGGCTTTTGGGGGACATTTGCTTTCTTTTTCGTCGTCTTTTTCTTTTTTTTTTTAATTGTCAATCACTATCTTTTGATAACAAGAGATTTGTCAATTGTTGGAGTCTGACAATTACCGACTTCGGTAGACAAAATCAAGACCTAATTCATTTTTCATACTAATAAAAGTTGCTGCAGAGAAAACGGCAAGGCTTCTTGGGGTGCTTGTGAGCTAGTTAACTACTAAGTAACTGAGTGATTCTGGCTTTGCACGCCTAGTCGATGTTGGTTATGTTTTATATGCAATAGGAAATGTGGAATTGTCCTCATTCAAATGATTAGTTTGCTTGAATTTTGAGAAAAAGGATGCTTCATCTTCATTTTCAATGTTATTGGAGGCTGCTTCGAATCTTGGGATCAATATTGCAGGTGGCTCCATGCTTAAATGGGACAATGCGGCCTCGAATTCACAAATAAAATTTAGAAGGATCAACGTGAAATAAAACTACAGTATATGTTGAAGTCAACATAAAACTAAATCACCCAAACAACAATCAAATTCATCAAATTAACCTATTAACTTAAAAACATAGCTTTAAAAAAATATTCTAACCTTAAAAAGTTGCATTTATCATAAAATTTGTACTATCTACTACCATCTTTCTCATTTATCATCAAAGGGGAAGATTAAGTTATTGGATGTGATCAAATTTTCGTTCAAACAAAGTTGAAGAGATTGACATAAATTTTTCAAAATGAAAGAAGATCATTGAAAATTCAATTTACATATATAGATATGATTCCATCAAACTACAAAAGTAAGAGTTGCAGTTATTTTTAAAGGTACCCTTTAATCCAGGACCAAAATATATGTGAATTCTGGATGGCAGACTCAATATTGTCTAGCCATATACATAGATTTGGGCGCACCATACTTGCAGCCACAAATTGTTCTTCAATACCAGCCTCATTTGGGAATCAAATGCAAACAGGGCAATATCCATTGATGCATTCATGTCTTCAAGGGAGCTTTCTTCTCACGGTCAGATATTCGAGCAGGAGCATTTGTATGTGACTTGAACCGACCTCTCCCTCCATCTTCCTTTTCCTGCGAATTTCATACCATAACTCATCAATTTTTGTATCCAAGCTTTTTTTTCTTTTTCACATCCAAAGTGGACACCATAACTCTATTTTTAAATTGGAAAAAGAAATTAAGTACACAAAAGGACAAAATTTTCAATAAGGGAGTAATAAGAACACAGCTGCATAAATTCAAAAGATATCAATACCTTTTTCTTAACAATCTGAACTACATCCTCATCTTGAAGGACATGACCAAGGCCACAATGCTGTGGGTAATGCCTTGCACTTGTACCCCAGACTAACACGTATTTCACATCCTTCACTAAATTCCTGTGGATGTGATTACAGAAGTCTTCCACTGTGCAGCCACCTCTATCCTGTCAAGTACAAGAAGAAAGAATAAAAAAAGTGAAATAAAAAAACAAAAGCCAGGAACATAGCTCCAACAAAATGCACTAAAAACAGATGTATTCATTCAATAAAAGGATATTTCACATACAACTGAGAGAACAACAGGATCAGTGAAATCAGGTTGCTGGCCTTGTGGTTTTGTATAAACTCTAATGAGTCCCATTTCATCCCACATCCTTGCAAGCAATCTGTCTAAGTTAAGCTGTATAAGGAACATAAAAATTAAGTTATTGTTTCTCAAAAACCACTCTCATCTTAAAAAAGGAATTTAAATGTGATATCATGCTCAAAGTACTTCCAAGTTGCACATATCTTCAAATCACAATTGATGTCGCATTACTGTGCTTGCTAGCAAAGCAATGCATGATAGGACATAGCAAGTAAAAATTGAAGAAGAATGCATCAGACTGATAAATCCAATATTGTTAACTGGCCAAAAGAGAAGAAATGAAAATTGCTGGTCATAAGTTTTTTCCATGTCATTAAATTCTAGTGGTGCATATATATGGGGTGCAGAACATGCCTTCAGATTGCAGCTTATGACAACAGAATTTGGCTGTCGGGCTAACTTATCCACATCATCAATACCAATAACATCTATCTTATTGTAAACATATATACACTTCATGTATTTACGGTTTCCTTCAATGACATCTATAAGATCATCCACTGTGGCGTTCTCTCGAAATAGGACCTACAACAAAATCCATCACCAAATAAATATCCATTTCTTTGATATAGCTGTACACAGCTCATGAGATCAAATCTAACCCATATCAGACACCATACATAAAGAAACATGTCAGAAGAACATAATCAGCAAAGAAAGGATTCACTGAAAAAGACCACAAGTAAAAGAGATGAAATTATATAGGGAGAATCCAAAACAGCAATCCACAATGCCTAAGCAGCATAGTTGTAGGTAAAAAGATAAATACAAAAAAATATACGTAGAAGAAAAGGAAATCAGGTCTAAAAGCTTAGTGCTATGTTCTTGACTCTCATTTTGAAGAAGACCAAATCATTCATTGGAGAATCTTTTTAACGTTGACTTTCATATGCAATGACAAATATAAAAAAATAATTTACTTTTTCTACCAAGAAAAAAGTGAACTGAAGAAATAAGGGTAACATCAATCATATCCCTATGGCCCCCATCATTTCAAGCCATCAGTGCGCTTGTTTAGAGTCTTCCATACTCAGGCAGCAGCAAAGTCAGAATAAGCAACAAACTTCAACCACTACCAGATTTGTTCCAAGCCATTAACTGAATACAAAAACAACTTAGTTGATATATAGGTGAAGACTGGATACCTCTGCATTGTGAATTTTGTATTCATGTAGAATTTGGTAACAAAGCTTCTCATCCACATGAGTTAAAGGCGCAGTGCTGTTGAATGAAATGCCACCAGTTTTTTTCTTTTTGAAATAAATCTGCCATTGGAGCAATGACAAAACCAAACAAAGTAAAACCCATTAAAATGCAACCTCAGAGAAATTGAGAAGAGATAATGTATGTTCACTCATTCTTCCATTATATTTGACCCAAAAAAAAGAAATACAAGAAAAAACCTCAATCAAAATCCTTGCACAAAAAAGCACAGTTAATGAAGGGCAGTGGAAGCATAATTATTGAGAAGAAACATATATTTTCAATGTGAAAATTATTCATATTTCATAAACATCAAGACAAATTTTTTTTTTATACAAAATATATAAAGAATAAAATTTTAAAGACATATTATGAAGAGAGAAACTTACTTGAGGTGGCTTCTTGTTCAAACGCAATCCTACAGCTTCTAGTTCTTTGGTTAATATTTGTCGGTGGCCCTCACTCTGAGGAATTTTGAGAATAGATCAAATGAGATGACTATGGAAAAATGGACAAAACCATAAAACCACTAAAGGAAAATAAAATATAACACATGCAGCAGTAAAAGATGCAAATATAAGATAAACTTCCAAATATGTTGCAGAAATATTAACATTATATATTAAATGACAAAAAAAATTGCAAAGTGTCAAGTAACAATTGATCCCAAAAGCTTAAGCTGATGAAAAGGGATCCAGCAATACTTTGTACACTATACTAAATCCTCTCACATACAAGGCCTAATTTATTTAATAGACTACTCAAAGGGTTATACAAAATATAATACTGAATCTCCTTTAAAGTTAATTTCTAGGGCAATTAAGCCAATAGGTCCCTGTATATGACCTTATTAAAAATTCATCAAACTAATTCAATAAAATTCACATATTCAGATCATTACTACAACTAGAACATGAACACTTACTTTTGAAGCATCAAGAACCATCAACACAATGTCTGAAGACTTGGAGACTGCAATAACCTGAGAGTTATAGAGTGCCATTATATTTTTAGAATTCATATGATATCCAACCCACCTTGGAACGAGAATAGACAACCAAAGAACCATGTGCAAAAGTCATCAACATTGTCCATAAGAACTTTATAAAAGAACATCTGAGAAGATCTAGTGAGGACTTTCCGTTTCTTTGTGCCCAATCAAGTGACTGACAATCATATAATAGATGCTCACAAGATACCTACAAAAAGAGAAAAATCAAATGGTTGTAAACTTTTTACCTGCCTCCCACGTCCCTTGCCTTCAGAAGCACCTTCAATAATTCCAGGAAGATCAAGCAACTGAATTTTAGTATCATTATAGTGTATGATACCAGGAATGCAGGTAAGTGTTGTAAATTCATAAGACGCAGCTTCTGAATGGGTGCCTGTTAACATAGTTAAAAGGGTAGACTTCCCCACACTGCAATTAAACATTATCACCATCACACATGTTAGTTCTGTCTCTCTCTTTCACACACACACACACATATGCAAAGATAAGGCTACACACATTTTCTTCAAAAAACAATGCAAAAGTTTAACTCATAAAGTTGACAAACCTAGGAAAACCTATGAGTGCAACACGTCCATGGCCATATTTTGTAACTTCAAAGCCTTCTCCAGCCCCACTAGAGCCCTGGTTCATGAAAATAAATAACAATCACAAGAAATCTAGAAGACACATGGAAAGTTTCAATTTATGTGACAGACACATCACGCACAAATTATATTAAGACTTAAATCATAAACATACTCCAAAAATAATTCACTGGTCCAAAACCAAGACACCATGGAAAGACCAACCAAGTATATTTAAACTTGATAATATGCACCTAATGTTATAGAATATATAACAAACCCACATACTTTTGGAGGCTCCAACAATTGTGTTCTTAGTTTTGCAATTTTTGCCTTGAGCTGACCCAGATGATACTCTGCATAACCATTTCGTTACAATTATAGAAGCAAAAAACATAACTTAACCATTAAATAAAAGAATTTGCTATATTATCCAAAGTAAAATCCCAGTAATGCTATCCAACATCGCATTTGTAAAACACAACTTCATATTAGTAATAAACCAACTAGTAAACAAAGCAGTGGTACCAATGACATAAAATATCACTAACGTGAAGTTCAATATCACAAATGTAACACTGAATATTCCAAATCCCAGTAACATTGCCCAAAAGGTATCTTACAGTAAGACAAAAAATCACACTTGTAAAAAATTACAATGTAATAATAATGACATTCAGTATCATCAGACGATACTAAAGGATAATCCTCGTAGCTTCCTGGGCCTCGCAACCTGGTACGAACCATATAGAAAATGCATAAGTTAAATGATTATATAAAAGTAAATAAGTTACCTGTGGCTTTATTTTTCTGGGTGCGAGCCATCTCGGCTTCGATTTCTTTAATCTTTTCAATGATACCCATTTTTTTATTCCTTTACTTGAGCTAATACCCACAAAAAAAAAAAAGTAGATAAGCAAAGTGAAAGGAGCTAATCAAGTTCATAAAGATAACATAATTGAATCGCGAAGGATGTTATATACATGGAATTGGACAGAGATTTAATGGGAGAGCAATAGACAGAGCGAACTAAGCTGGCGGATGACTCAGCGGAACTAAGCTAAGACGGATCGGTCGCAGCAGCCAGCAGATGATTAACAGAAAGAGAGAAACAGGTGCTTCCGAGTGTTTTGGGAAGAATGATGGCAGTAGACAGAAATGGCAACTAGCGGGCCTAGTCATGCCGGCCCAAAGCCTGCTACGCGAATTAGGTCACAAGACTACTTAATTATAATATTTAATTATTTTTAAATAATTTTTTTAAAATAGTATCATATCGACCGTGGGCCTTATCCAAAGCCGTATCATACTCTGTATGGCTTGTGAGTTTAGCATGACCTACTAACCAGTCGTTACTCTACGGACCGTACCAAAAAAGGAAAGGCTTAAAACTTATCATTGATCGACTCAATCTTTTTGATATATGTATCTATAGATTACGTTATTTAATAGCATTATTAATACTTAAAATAAAATAATACTCATCTTATTATAAGAGTACATAAAAGTAATTTAAGCTAGCTCAAACTGAATCTCCTGAAGTCGGAAAATCCTCTCCAAAGCCAGGATTTGAAGGGTTTTGTTCATAATTTTGTGTAACTTGAAAAAGAACTCAGCATAACATTTGGCTGTTGAAGGCATTGTTTTCTCGATGCTATTTACATCTATCCGGGTTAGTATTTTTATTCATCGGGGATTTTGTGTAATATATTATTCAAGGTATTAAGCAAGGAGGCATTTTGCACAGGATCAATCCATCCCACATCATTATTGATATTTAGTGCTCCAGTAGTAATAAGTCAATCGGTAGAAGCAGAAGATGTTGCTTCGTTTGGAGAACTGAGCTTTCATTCCATCTCAGGAAATAAACAAAAACGAAAGCAATCAATTGATCAACACCAAGTATACAAAGGAGCTGAAACACCATGGAATTACATTAAAATCTCAACTAAGTTTATGTCAGGATAACTTGTGTTAATCAAACACCTCTAATTAGTTAACTTTATTTTTAACTTTCAGACAGCTGAAGTTTGTCTACTATTATTTATTTACAATGTTACAAGTACCCAGATGATCTTGTTTCATGTACATTATTTCTACCAGTTGTTCCTGCCAACTTGCTTGTGCTACTTATATTTGGGGGAACCTGTGACTGTCTCTTTGCGAGCTCTCTCACTCGTAACAAAATAGGAGCAGGAATCGGCATTCCAGATGCATGCTTCCGAGGGTTTACCTATGTTGCCAATCCGTGGAAAATTTTAAAATGGGAATTTTAAAAGATGTCTAGTTGCAAGTCAGCATAAATGCTAGAAGCAAAATGCTCACCATTTTATCTGGAGGTGTCTGTGCAAGGCTTGCTTTCAGCAGATTCCTCCACTTGTCCTGTAAAATAAGTTCTGTTATCAGCTTGAAATTATTTGTGATTGTTAAAACTGCCCCAGTATTTAGTGAACATTTATGTTGCAAATTGCAATACCAAATTGAGGGATCCAGCTGTTATATGTGTGTACCTTGAGATCGACAGAGGTGCGATAGGAATAGGACGCAAAGGCAAGCCTTTTGATCTCAGACCATCTTCCAGCTCCATACCTGGATACACCCTCAACAAGTTTCGTAACTTCAGAGAGTGTCCAAGCTCGGTGATGTTTCCTTCTCATTCCACCTTTCCCGGTAGGCACAGTGACCACATTATCATCTGAAGTATCTCCGGATGGATCTACGTGTTTTGACTCCATATTCTGTCCCTGCTCAATTGAACCCATTGAAGAAAATGGCTTATCCTTCTCTGGTTCAAATGTAAACTGATACACAATCACAGTGTAATCAGTCCATGAATTCAAGTTGTATCAAAGAAATAATCTCAGCAGAAATGGCAGATCACTTGATTAAATAGTCAAGACATCAGGAATGAACAAAAACTTGAAACAAAGAACAAACACTAAAATCCAGGTGTTGCATAGCCACATGCATCCCTGCTGAACCATGCTACATGACCGTGACGACCATAACCCATATCAAACAATTATCAGTACATGCTAGTTTAGTTTGCAAGACCTAAAATTTAGGTATCAACACTCACATCCATGCTTGCTTCCTACTTCTCCCAGTAATACATGTTAACTCTCCATCAAGACGAGATTGGTATGAGGAATGTTAACAAATCTTGTTAACCACTTTTCTCTTATAATCTATTATCATCCAGAGAGTCCAAATTGTGTTCTTAAGATTCAACTTAGGAAAAAAATCCAACTGGCAAAGGACAAACTTAGAATATTTATTTGAAAGCTTGAAACAAAAATATTTTCATAGACCATTCATGACTCTTGACATGTAGGGGTTCCACATTCAAACCTAATTTATGAAGACAAAAATAAGTTTGGTCTTACTGGATGCTGCATCTTCTGAAAGTCGGATCTGGCTTCCAAGATTATGTTCCCACTCTCATCGTTTGGTTGAGAACTATGCACACTGAAGGTCTTCTTGACTAGAGCAGCTGTCATGCCCATGCTCTTGGGATAAAATTCCTACATAACATAATTGAAATAATGTCATAGTTGTACTTCCATGCTGTACAAGAATCAATCACACAATAGAACGGAGAAAAAAAATTGGAAACAATAATAATGGCCCATTTATGTCTATCATACTATTTACTACCACAAGATCCACAACCTCCATAAAGTGAAAAAGTAAATGAAAAAAATAAACATAAGTACCAATGTCCTTAAGAAAGCTGCTTCTTTTTTCCTCTAGATTAAATTATGGGTGCTTTAACTTACTCCAATGGTTTTTTTTAAGCACGTTATATTAAAATTTGTTATAATGTTAAATAGATGTTGTATAAGAAGCACACAAAAGCCACTCTAAAGTACTAATACAAGCACCAGTTAAATAATCTTTTAAAATTTATAATTACTACAGTACAACAGACATGCAAACAATTTTACTTCCTGTGGTATATAGAAATGGTGTACAATTTTATAATTGCTTTTTTATGAAGAAGGATGAGAGTACTTCTAAAAAACAAGTATTACCGGGTTAATAATAGAAATACAAAACATGAGAGCACTCCATATACACAAAATGATGGAGAGAATGAGAGAAGAATCAAAGAAACAATTTGGATTGCACAAGGAAAAACAGTCATATGAAAGACCAAAAAAAAAAAAAAAAATTGGTCCCATGCCATAACGAATTTGCATCAGGAGAAACAAGTACATCTACATATATAATAATGACTAACCAGTTATTCCACAGCTAGCAAATAGGGGGATAGTCAAAGAAATATAATTAATCCATGCTATAACTATCGATAGTATGAGAAGCACAAAATTTCATATTGCTAAGGCACAAAGTATCTTACATACCATCAGTGCCATGATATCTTTCCTTGGACGGCTTCTTCGGACTCGAGAAACATACGGAATCTGCACTCCAGATCCTCCAAGAGAATCCAGCCTCATCACAACAGTTCTATTAGAAGAGGCAATTCTAACAGGCCTAGTGTGAGCTTTTGGGAATGTCTGTCTCAGACCAAAACTTTTAGATGAAAATATTGACTTTCCACTTGACTCTTTGGACTCCACTTCTGACAGTTCTTCAATATATCTTCTTGTTGGCTTCCGAACTCTCTTAGCAGCTACCTGGTCTGCATGAAGATCTTCACTTCTATGATATTTGTCTGCGCTAGAGTTTCTCTGTCTCTCAACAGATGAAGTGTGATGTTCTTCCATTTGGCTACATTGGCTAGTTGATGCATCTTTGCATTCCACATTCACTACTCCAACAACTGTATCGCTCATAGAAGTAATACCTTCATCGTTGCAGCTTTCTTCCTTGCCTTTGCTCACCAACTTATTATCTTTAATTATGAAACTTGATACTGAAACATCACAAGAATTAGTCAAGCCCATGGCAATCCTTCTCTTAAGCCACTGCTTGTCCTTGACAGTAGTTTCCCTCCCAAAAGTTGCTCTAAAAGTTTCATGAAGTTCTTTGATTGATAAATTGTCCAAGCATATTTCTCCTTTTAGCCTAGAAAAATCAGGTTTTGAACTAATGCATACAGCGGAAGCTGATGATTGACCTTCTATCAGTTCATTTGGAGGATTTGAGCACTCCCCAACACTCCCAGAATGATTAATATGGCTTCTTCTAAAACTTGGCGAAGAGGAAGCATCATTTCCCTGCAAAGGAATTTCAGATTGGAGCTTCTCATCAATGCCAGGCATTTTATCATTCTGATCAGAACACTGGCCCTCTACAATCACATAAGCAGAAGAATGATCAGGCAATCCACAAGCTAACAGATGAGTCTCATCCTGTTTGACCTCTTGCAACATCTCCTCAATGCACTACAAGAGATTTTATAGGCCAAGAAGAATCCAAGACAATACAGTTAAATTAATAGTTGGATAAACATCAGTAAAAATTTGTAAATGCACAAGCAGAAAACAAATTAATAACACACAACACACAAAAAAAATAAACAGACTAAAAAATGTAACAATGAAAGCTGTGGTCATGGTTTTGAAATTGGACCGGCCGTTAAGATCATTTCAACTAGGACCCGGTGGCTAGTCCGGTCCTGTTGAGTGGTTTAATGGCTTCTTTGAACCACAGTTCAACCGGGCTAACCATGCAGGTTTGTGGTTAAAACACCAGTTTTACCATGGTTCATGGTGCAACACCATCAAACTCTAAATAAATTTGTGGTAAATTATAAATAAATAAATAATATACATACATACACACATACATACATATGTATATACATACATATGTATGTGTATGTGTATACACATACACATACATACATATGTATATACATACATATAGTATATATGTGTATGTGTATGTGTATACACATACACATACATACATATGTGTATGTGTATACACAGACATACATACACATATATATATCTATATATCTATATGTATATATATACACATATGTATGTATGTGTATGTGTATACACAGACATACATACATATAGATATACATATGTATGTATGTATATATATATATAGTGTTGTTTTCCAGGTCAGATGGCCAATCTAATCAGTCGGGCAAGGAAAAACCCAGATCAAGCTTTTGACCCGGTCAAGGCCCAGTCCGATTATTAAAACATTGGTCATGGTACCTGCTCAGCTAGCTGTAAAGTACCAATATAATCAATGAAATTAGTCCAATTTTGAATCTGTTATTATAAGACATTTAGTCAATACCTCAACATGCATATTTGATTTTCCAACATCAACTTCCGTGTTTTCAGACTGTGACAAACCTGACAGACAAAAATACTTCAAATGTTGAATACAAATACAACAAAAAAATATAACATGATAAATAAAAAGCAATAAACCAATAATAATGTCTGACCTCAAGCAAACATCAGATTTCTAATAAATTTTAAAAAATGCATGGAAAACAGCAAGAAGCACAAGAAACTAATTTTTTTTATGTAAAAAAGTTTGGAAGTTATAAAGATCAAGGTTGGTGAAGGATGCCATGGCCAAACAGAAAAAAATGAATTACCTAGATCAAATAATGGAAGTATTTGCATAAAACACAGAATATGTTTCATCCTCCCTTAACGTAAATTTTCAAAATGTTTCAGGTCGTAACCATCACAGCAGATAGCATGAATACTAGCAGTAGCAACAGCTACTATTTCATCTTACTCAAAGTAATGTTCAAAATATTTCATGTGTTATGATGTTCAAAATGTCTCATGTAGTAGTACACAGATAAACCTTCTGAGCTTTCAAACTGGGGCATCCCAGATGAAGACCCTCCAGTCTGCCCAGTGTCTGCAACTAGATGCATTTCAATCTTATCATCTGCAAGCAAGTTTCCAACCTCCATAAGTTCATCATCAGTTGCAGGCACTAGCCTCCCATCTCCCTCAACCTGTCAATCATGTAGGACATTAGCACTTCATTCCTCAGCTCAAAGAAAGCACTTTAAGACAATGGATGAAACAAAATGTAAACTATTGAGTCTCACCAATCCACTATATCAGACAAGCATACAATCATGAGATAAAATTCATTAGATTTAGCTTCTGCTTGCCTCTTTAGTGATTAAAACAAGAAGAGTATGACAGTGATCCATTAGAAATATAGTGGTCATGGCCATAGATCATACTTAGAGCTTATACAATGATCTTCAGTTAACACTGCTAATGCTTATCAAGCTAGGTCTCACATCAACCTCATTTATCTATTTAAGTCAACAACATAAAAACAACATGATGTGACCCCCCCATCATATGCTTCAAGCAACTAATAAGTCATTTAAACAGGGTGATTAAATTAGTAACTACTGAACTGATTAAGTTGAATTTGAAACAATGCTATGCATGAAGAGAATGGTACAATTTATCTCCACCAGAAGTTGAAGATGCAATATTTTTTCATCATATTCAAGCAGATTTGAAAAGCACTCATTATGCATTGTTTGACAGAGAAAATGAATAAAACTATGCGTACAAACAAATTATACAAATTTATCTGTACAAATTGAGGTAACAGCTTGTGATTGTGTGATGTAATCATTTACTTTTTTTCTTACTTCAAAATCACTCAATCAAATACTACCACTTCTATTTATACATATAGTATTTCTCCAGAGAAAACAAGGATTGATCTCAAAGTGAAAAAGTTTATTTCTCAGACTACAAAAGTTTTTGAGTGAAAAAAGGGAGTTCCTCTTAAAATTCTCAAATTGTCAGAAGCTACTATATATCCTAGTGAAAAAAGGGTGTTTTGCTAGCATGCAAATTGCAGTTCAAAGAAAAAACTATATTTACACAAGCCAACTTTAAACTAAAATTAGAGTGATTATGATAATCGTGGGCAACCACAAATCAACATAAACAAACTTTAATCTTCAGCATACAATAAAACAACATAAACCAACAAGTTAATACAATTCTACATATATAAAAAATGTACCCGAACAAGCTTGTAAACAACTGGGTCTGCACCCAGCTTTGGAGAAGATAAGGAAGAGCTACTTTTCTCAACCCCACTTTCCTTACACTTCCCTTCCTCGTTTCCCTCAACTTTGACCACTGTATCCATGGAAAATCCACCACATGCAACTCAAATACACAAACTGAAAACCCACCCAAAAAACAGAGGGGGAAAAAACAGAAAACAAATCAAAATTAATTTTTCCTTTCCAAAGCTATAATATCATCAATAAAATGAAACCCATTATCCACCACATGCAACTCAAATACACAAACTGAAAACCCACCCGAAAAACAGAGGGGGAAAAACAGAAAACAAATCAAAATCAATTTTTCCTTTCCAAAGCTATAATATCACCAATAAAAAGAAACCATTACTATAAGTTCATGAATGAACTTACACAACCCATCCACAACAACAAACAAAAACACCATAAAAGTTTATCAAAGCCAAAACTAAAACTCCGCCAAAAGAATAAAAATTCAATAAACTCCCTTAGTGTTTGATTAAATTACAATAAACCCCACTAAAGTTTCACAGGTCAATCATGTATCTTTCTAAATTGATTAGAACCTGTCATAAACACTCTAAAAACTAATCAGAGACCTCCCTAAAAGAAGATGATCCAATATTAATTACTTCGAACATCAGTAGTGAGGAATTAATTTAAACCAATAAATAATTTAAGTCTAATTGTACCAACTTTATCCACTACTTGCAAAACTCAAACACAAACACTATATAAATCAATTCTGTTTCGTCTTCAAATTTCAATATACAAAATTTTTTACAATAATTTCATTTTTCAACTTAATCATTATCAAGACAAACCAAATTAAATTTCATTTCAGCTAAATTAGACTGACTAAAAACAGCTTAATTTAAATAAATCGAAACAAATAGAACGAGTTTTGACTCACCATAGGAGAAGTGAAGTGAGCGCGAAAGAGAGCGACTTGACTCAGTAAAAGCGAAACTTCGTGAGAGAGAAGCTTAGTGGGAGTTTGAGAGCGTGAGCGCGTGAGCGAGGATGTTGCGCATAGTGTGTGAGTCACAGCCGCGGATTCGAGATATCGTATTAGCTGGATTTCATACGACAACGTGGAGTCCGGATAACTTTCGCGTCGGAACGGTATTTTTATTACTTTTCGTTAGCTCTTTGATTCTAAATTTTCACACATTTTTTTAATTTAAAATGTTTTTTTTAAATGAAATACAAATAAATAAATAAATAAATATTTTTTAAAATTTCTACAATTTGAGTTCCATTTTATAATTAATATAAATAAATTTATTTCCCACATATGTTCAACGAAATTCCCTTGCAGTCCATTAAATTCTTAATTTGGATACACCAACCCAAAATCCAACTTTAATAGAAACAGATAAGAAAGGATAAACATCATTTTCTTTCCATCAATTTCACGCAAAAAAACAGAAAATAGGGAAAATATTCGAAGACCTTTTATTATTTAGGGCATAGGATTTATTTGTGTCAACACTAAAAATAAAGATCTTATAGTTGCAACAATAGAAATTTTTTTATTTTGGTGCTTGTGTGTGAAATAGAATGAATTAGTTATTTTTTATTGAATTTTGTGAAATTGAAAATAAAAATCTAAATTTTTTTCTTGATTTTTCCACTATGTGTTATTTGCCCTTATCATACGAGTCACACGTGGTGGAAATAGATGAAAGAAAAAAGTTATGTGACATATTTATGTGTGATGTGCAAGCCATTTGTGGTAAGGGTAACTAAAATTTTGCAATACATTATTAGGTATGTATGCTCTCAAAATAGAGGCTAATTAATATTTTCCAAAAAAATGCTCTAACTAAGTTTTACATTGTATTAATTATAGAGATACAAGTCATGCATAGTTAAGACGAATACAATTTTATCATAAGCAATTTAAGATATATACGAGATAAAAAATTTGTTATTATTGAGAGGTATTTGAAATTCATCACTTTAAAAGGCTAATTAATTTTGTCATAATCACAAAATCAGGTAAAAAGATAATTAAAATTTACTGATTTTGGTAGAAATATTTTTTTAAAAGTTTTATTAAAATTTTTGTTCCGTTTTCTATAAACATATTTGATTATCTGTAAATATTATTAGAATTAACCGTATTATTAGATTTTTTTTTGTTGCATTGTTGTTGTTCTCCGATCATGCATTCTCCCTAAAGGTCATCATTATATCACCATCTTTAATCGACAGAACATTGTCATAATGTGTTTCTTGTATCCTCCGTGTCAACGATGATAAAAGATAATGTTTCATGTTATTACAGTGGTTGAAATGCAATCTCCTCATAATGACAAACTCAAACGAATTAAATCATGCATTAACATCGTTCAATCGAAACCAAAATTCTTTATAAAAGTTTGACCTAAATATCTCTAGAGCAACACTAAGTGTTTTAGTATTTCACTAAATTTCGACTCTTCCACCTCTAGGAAACTTCCAAACCACATAGCTTTGAAAGTTGTTTTTACTTGTCAATCAAAGTCGCAAGTACTTTGACCATTGCATCTCGATAACCTCAAGTGGTCACATGCACTTTAAATTGTCAAGAAGTTAAGATCTTCTCAACTAAAATCTACTCTCATATTTCTTTTATGGTTGGAAGCAACATTCTACAACAAAAAATCAAATGATTCAATTAATTTTCATAATATTTGCATATAATTAATCATGCTTGCTAAAAAAAAAAAAACAAAAATTTGAATAAATTCAATTATACCGAAATTAGCAAATTTAATTACCCTCTTAATATGACAAAATTCAATTATCCCTCTACTATGGCAAATTCTACAACCCTTATTATAGAGTCACACATATCTTAAATCACACATTACAAAATTCATTTACCCTAACCATGTATAACTCACATGCTTTTAAATAACCGTGTGAAATTATTTTAGCCCCCACCATACAAGTCACAAAAATTCAATTTCCCCTTAACATGAGTAACTAAGTAAATTTAAAATTTCAAACACTCCCCCATTTTGGAAAAAATTAATTAGTCCACACCATTAAGGATGGCAACGGGACAAAGAGGGATTGAATACCCTAGTCTATGCCCTAGTTCTTGTCCTTACAAGAAAGACTTTTCTTTGCTCTCGCACCGTCCTTGATACAATGAGGGCAAGGAATCGCCTTCCTTGTTTTAGGGAAAAAATTCTCTCCCCAACCCCCTATCCTCGCAAAAAAATGATGAAACATTTATTTAAGTGTTAGGGTATATTCACAATAATTCAGAATTTTAAAGGTAATTCAATTGATAAAGACTTTAGGGATACATAAAGGAGGAGATAAACCGAGGATGGGATAGGTTAGGGATATATCTATCCTTGTCCTTGCTTCGTCCTTGATTAGGAGATTTTAATCGTTTCCATTCTTGACCCCCTCCCTCTGCTTATTCCTATGAAGGAATCTTATGTCTGTTCATGGAAAGGCGGGTTGAATACATAGTTTGGAGGGTTGAATTGCCATATAAACCCACGAACATCACAAATAAATATGACAAATATAATTAAACTTCTACCTTCATCTACTCCTACCATGTGTGGCTCACATGGTAGAAACATCAAGCATGATGAAAAAATAAAGAAAAAATATGGTTTTTATATTCGATTTTACTATTAATTGATTCTAACTGAATTCAATAATAAAAGCATTCGCAAAATTCAACAAAAGCACAATCAATTCATTTTATTTTACAAACAAAACACTGCAACTGAAAAGTCTCCATCGTTAAATCCATGACATCTTTGTTTTCAATGCACATACAAGTACATATCTATAACCCCAAGCAATAAAAGATGAAAATGAATAATTTACTAACCTTTTTCTCCCCTATTATTTGCTTGAAAAAGCAATAGAATGCTCGGGATCAACAACAAAAATATGGTATCTGTGACGATTGCTCTATATGTGAGTTTTGAAAAGGAAAAACTAAGTCATAGGTAAATGTATAAACGAGATAATTTCATCTAACCTTAATATGTTAGTCACAAAGGCATAATAGTTGGATTATAGTTTATTTTTATATAAGCCCTTGAAAATGGTTATATTAATTAATTACTCTGAAAAAGGGAAAACTTAAACCTGGACAACCAAATTCAATAAATGATTTGATGCAAGGATTATATTATATAAGCTTACATGGAATAGGATTTGGTGTTTAGAGTTTAAAATTTAAGTTTTAGCATTGTTGTGATGTGCAACTCTCAACATACTTTCAGTGAAGGGTGCAATCGAGCCAAGTTAAGCCGAGCCAAATTATGCTTGACTTGAGCTCATGCTTGACTTGAGTCAAGTTTGTCAAGCTGAAAAGTTCTTCACTCAAGCTCGAAACAAATGGGTTACTCAAACTCAACTTGAAAAATTACATTTAAACCTTGTAGCTTCTATATTTATCAAGTGTCTTTCATATTTAAAATCAGGGAATAAGATTTTAGTTGTGTAAGTGTAACATTTGAAACTTTAAGGAGTTTATTAATATTTTACTTGAGTCAAGTTGACCAACAATAAGCTCAAGCTCAGCTCGAGATTTGAACTCAAATTGGTCAAGTTTAAACTCAACTTGACAATAATCAAGTCGAGCCCAGCTCGACATAAGTACACCCCTCCTTTCAACCAATGACGAAGAGTGACTAAGTTGACCAGTCCAAAGAGCATCTATTGCTCATTAACACTATATTTGAGGATGTCATATATCCTTGTTTAAAAGAGATGGCCTCGATGTGCTTAGAACCAAAGTTTCCACAAGTAAGAACTTTGACACAGAATGGCATAATAGATATATTATTAGAATAAGATCATTTAGATTGTCTAATCAACATAAAACATAGAAAAGCATCAGCGAATAAAAGAATCATACTACTTGTGAAGAATCAATTACAGTACTAATTTTTCTTATTACTAATGGAGTAGTTCCCTAACTCCCAGAACTAGAACAAGTTCAAATAGACCAACAAATTCCAGATTTAATATAAACATTGTTGTAGATCCGCTTAAGCCATCATTATTATGAAGCTGAAGATATAATCAATGCTAACCAAAAGAACTTTGTGTTGAGGTGAAACAAATCATACAAAGATTTCACATTTAAATCCTCATGCATGATCTCATAACAGAATAAAAGGCCACACATCAAACTGATATATTGGTTGAAAAAATTCTAACATTCACTATTCGACTCACCTGAGGATGTCATGTATCCTTGTCAAACACACTGAACTCATCCTATTGAGGATTGTGCTTTCCACAAAGAACAAACCTACACATATCATGGCATAATAGATATGTTAGAAAAGTCATTTAGATTGTCTAATGAATGAAAGAATCCAACCCTTAGGCACAAAGTTCATCATAGAACATAGATAGAAATAGGCCTTTTAAAATAAAGGAAACATTCTACTCATGGAAAATCAATCACAGTATTTTTTGAATAGGGTAGAATGATTGTAGAGTTCTCGAACTCCAAAAACTATAACAAGATCAAAGAGACTAACAAACTCCTAATTCAATTTAAGCATTGTTGTAGATCCTCGTTGGGAAGTAGTGTAAATCAGTGATAAGAACAAGCATTTGTTCTGCCAAACAGTGTGAAGTAAATCATAATAAGATTTCACAAATCGAAACTTAATACACATAATCTCAAAACTGAGAAACTGGAAAGGGATATCAAATTGAACATAGCTAATGGAAGTTCTGAAGCAAACTCACAAGGAAAGAATAAAATTCAAAACAAATATTATAGTAATTTTTGCAAGAATAAAAAATATAAATAAAAAAAGAAGCCGGTATGCAGGTGGAATCCAATCCAATATCGATAAAGAACACAAAAAATACTAATGTAAGAGTTCCCGAACTCCAAGAACTATAAGAAGTTCAAAAAGACTAACAAACTCCAATTCAATTTAAGCATTGTTATGGATCTCTTAACCCACTATTTCTGGGTAAGGGAGGAGTAAATCAATGCTAAATAACAGTGTTCTGCTAAGAAATGTGAAACAAATCACACAAACCAAACCCTGATAAAAAATCTAACAATGAAATGACAAATCATGCAACATCAATTGGTTAAAAAGTTTTATCAAAGACACAACTGATAGAAATTTTTAACAATTACCAAAACAAATTTTAACAATTCAAAATCCATTTAGCAATTTTCAGGCTAAATTGTGTTGATAAAAAAACATTGCAGAGGGAAAAAAAATAAGAAAAGCTTTCTCCTTTTTGGGGATCAAGAATAAACTATAAGAAATCAATATAAACTTACAAATTCCCATATGAATCCTATGAAGAATACAAAACAAACAAGAGCAAGAAGTAATGTCCCAGTGGCAACTTAGAAAAAAAAAAGCAGGGTTAAAATTTTTTAACGAAGAAGACTCCATGGCCCAATGGATAAGGCGCTGGTCTACGGAACCAGAGATTCTGGGTTCGATCCCCAGTGGAGTCGCCGGTTCAGAATGGAATTTTTTTAATTTTTCTCTTACTAGAATAAATTTTCTCACCTTGATTTCAAAGCCTGAGCTGTTGGCGGCCATCTTAGCAACGGAGGAATAGTCTGCTGAGGAATAAGCTGAAAACTTGAAATGAAATGGAGATAATAAGAGTGGGCGATTCTAAAAATTTCCTGATGGTGAAGAACGGAAAAAAGTCCAAATGACAACTGTAAAATAATTAAACTAGAACAGAAAAGATGAGGCTATGGCCCACCAAAAACGAGAAGAAAATATACGCTGCAGCCGTGCACAACGCAACCATCCAACTAATCGATCGGCTTTCAGGATCCTACACACCACAGGGATGTATAAGGAATTGCACAAGTTTGTTTATCCGTAGAATTATCTTCTTTAGCGGGAATGAAAACCAACGGTTGGCTGATATGAAGCAATACTAGTAGACGGGTAGTGAAGCTGAAAGGCTGTTATCAATGGCGGGGGCTGCTCTTTCTTTAACTCCTTTCTTCAAATCATCACTGATTTCTTCTCTTTCTCATAATTCACGTAACCCCACTGCACCTTTCATTTTAAACTTCGGAAAAAGGCTTCTTTTTCGTTGCTCCTCCAAGAAAAAGATCAGCTTTGTTGATCAAATTCTAGACTACATTGAAGGTACAATAAGGGTGGTTTGTGAGAAAAATCGAAACTTCTATTTATATGCTATATGTTATGTACGTATGTTGGTGCTGGATTTGCAGGGGGTCCAAAGTTGAGGAAATGGTATGGGGCGCCTGATCTTCTCCCAAAAGATGGATCTCTTAAGGAAGATGAAGCCGAAGATGACTATCCAGGTAATTTGAGAAGCTATGGGCGTTTATGTTTAGAGTTTTATATAGTGTAAATTAATCTCTTGAAAGGTTGTTTAAACTTGGAATTTATTGTGAAAAAGCAGATGAAGAAAGGAATTATATTCTGGTAACAGATGGAGATAGTGAAATCGGTCAGGTATGTGTGACATTATCCATTTGATCTTAAGATTTAGGATTTAAATGCACATCTATTTGACATCTAAACTCTGATTCGTCTAATTTCTTCACCATGCCATTTCAAGGTTCTTTGCCTTCTTGATGTTGGATTTTATTTATGGTTGTCTTAACATGATTTTGAATTCAGAATTATGAACCTTGGTTGTGTTTTCTTCCATATATGCAGATGCTGATACTCTCATTGATTGTGAAACGGACTCCAATCAAGGCACTGGTGAAGGATAAGCGAAGTGCCATGGAATCCTTTGGAACTTATGTTGAGGTGGGTGGTAAAAGTTTTCACTGAATTTTCTTCATTTCCATTCAAATGACTGGTAATTTCATTGCCTGTTGTTCTTTCACAGTCATTGGTCGGAGACACAAGCAACAAAACCTTCCTCAAGAAAGCTCTCAGAGGCGTTCGCACAATCATTTGTCCAAGTGTAACTGTTATTTGTGTCAATCTTAAGTTCCCATTTTCTCGCAAATCATTTGTCATAGGCTGTTTTATTTAGCGCGTAAAGTTTCGCATATCATTTCTTAGAAGTCATTAGCTTACTGGCTATCAACTTGTACTAGAAACCTCTGTTTGCTTCTTTCACAGGAAGGTTTTCTATCAAAAGTGGAGAGCTTAAAAGGAGTAAAGCATGTAATTCTCCTATCTCAGGTATATATTCTCTCTTTCCTTCTATCTCTGACACAAAAACACACAGATTTGTGTGTGTGTGTGTGTGTGTGAATATGAAAGCTTTGTCAATCTTGTAAATAAGGCTGCAGTTATCTGCTTATAGAGGTAGCAGTGGCATTCAAGCTCTCATGAGAGGAAATGCAAGAAAATTAGCGGAGCAAGATGAGTCTAGCCTTAAGGCCTCAGGAATTCCTTACACTATCATAAGGGTTGGCATGTTGGAAAACACTCCAGGTGGAAAGCAAGGTTTCAGATTTGAAGAGGTACAATATACAATATACATGTATGCTTTGTAGGCATAATAGGCTGGAACACTTTCTTTTCTTTTATGTCAAACTATTGAATCGAGAAGTGTTTATCTTTCTTAGTTATGAATACTAACAATGTAGATGCCCTCCTCTGCTCTTCAAAACAGGGTTGCGCTGCAACGGGAACCCTTAGCAAGGAGGACGCTGCCCTTATTTGTGTGGAAGCACTTAATGCAATCCCACAATCAGGATTAACATTTGAGGTCAGCGACATATATACTAATAACCATATATTCACGTAAACACAGTAGTTTATGTAAAGCTCAAAATCAGCAACATTTTCTTACATGTTAAGTGTGATAAGAAGGTTCATTTTAGAGGACGATGAACAAAAAATAAAACTCAATAATAAGTAATATCTTGAGAAAGAAAAACATTTTTCAAGTTACAGTTCAATTGGCCTAACTCTTAGTTCTGTCTCCTTTAAGTAGCAGCCCAAACCAAACCAAGTAAATATTGTTTTGTTTCAGGTCAAATTCACACAATTTTTTTATTTAGGATTCACACTGCTATTCTTAGCCCAAAATACATCTTCTTAGTTGAGGAACATAAGTTTAAAGCCTAGTTTAAACTCTCACTTGCACCGTAGAATATGAAAATTTTGTGTTTTTGTTTTTATTAAGTGATCCACCCAATGTAGTCACTTTTACTTTATTGTCAATTGAGCCCAGAAACAAAATGAAAATGGAGTTTCTGCAAAGAACATCAGGGACCTTTTTCAAAGATATAATCTAAAAGAGACAATCAACTGATTATATTTTCAACGTTATATCCAAAACAATACCTTGTTTAACCATTTTTTTATTGTTTTTCTTCTCTTTTGCTTTGTGTGCTAATAGGTGGTTAACGGAGAGGAAAAGGTTTCAGATTGGAAACAGTGTTTGACTAGATTGATGGAAAAAGCACAACAGTAACTTCCAAATAATGCCTAAACAATGCACATAATTTTGTCAGTTGGCATCCATTTATTTTGATTTTTCAGTGTTGACATTTCCCATAAATTGGTCTACAAGAGGAAGAAAGGATGTGCTTATTTGTTTCTTGACACAGAATCTGCCTATATGTTGCTACAATGAAATGGTTTGTAACTTTCTCTATGGACCAAGTGAATTTCAAGCCTTCTTGTTATCACTTTTGGAGTCAAATAAATATCTGTAATTTTGCTATCAGATAAGAGCTATTAGATTTTCTATAATTCAAGAAATCACTGATATTTATGATTCAAAGAAGTTCAGGTGAAAAAAAAATAATTTGAGTTCAGATTCTTTTAAGTTGTAGAGTCTTGTTTTGGCTTTGCTACAAGCAATCTCTCTCTGTATCTCTCTAAGGAAGTGAATCAAAATCAAACTCTCATTTGATATTGATACGAACCTTAGGAAAACCACACCTCAAAAGCTAGCTATTGAGATGGGAGAGCCTAAGGCATATAAACCTCACACTAGTTGCCCATACTTTCTAATGTGGGATCCAAGTCTCATACCTTGCACTTGGGATCCTAACAGATATAAAAGTCAAAGAAACAGAGAAAGTAAAGGAGAAGACAATGGAGTAAAGACAGACTTACATTCTTTATTGTCTGATTCCTCCACTTCATTGTGCTGTATGCATATGGATTTTTAAACCAAAATCTTTCTCATCCTTATCAAAAGTCTTGAGATTCCCCTACCCATTTTCCACAGAGAAAATATATTTAATCTTTTCAAATATTCTTATCATATCTCCAGGCAGAAAAATGGATTCTCTATTAACAAGATCACCAGTACACTTTCTCTTCTTTCAAGTACTTTTAAATCATATGGATTTATCATAACAATGCATGCATCGGATCCAACAGAAATGAAGCTCTTATAGCATCTCGGACTCTAAATATGATAACTGTATAATGCAGATTCAAGATCAGCAGAATGAAAGAGAACCAGAATTACTAAACATGATGCACAAAAATCAAATGCATATCTCACCTTGAATGTGATTTATGCCGGAACACTCGTATTAAAAGTGTTTACAAGATCTAATACATGCATGTCATTAATAAATTATCATAGCAGTAAAATCATCATAATGTCAATAAGGACTAGTTAATGATCCAGATGGCCAGTAAATTTTTTATTACAGGGGTGTTGCAATATGTTAGTTCAATCGCAACATAGTTCTAACATCTGCAATCCACTATTAACATTAAAAAATCAAAGAGGACTTTATTTCTATGCAAATCCATAAATAACAAGGAGTAAATAAATAAGTAGATTCTTTCTCCAACCCCATGTTCCCAAACTTGTATTTGTCCTGGCTTATTGTAAACAGCCTGACAAACCGTAAACAAAGAAGATGCTGTATTTACTCCAATGTTTTCATCCAGCAAGGACTAATCTCGCAGCATTTGGCATTCAAACAGTTGAAAAATAAATATAAAGATTAATCACGTGACTTCTGTTGACTCGATAAATCCAACCATTGCAAAGCTGAGCACATTCAAGGTCAGTTAACTGAAGCATGAGATCAAATCTGAACTGTAGAAATAATTGAAGTGATAAAAATCACAATGCTCAAGATGCAAAACCAAAATCCAGCTATCAACAGCAATCATTCACATGGGTCCTCCACCTAAATCTAAAAAAGTAACGAATCCTTCAAGGAAAAAACACAGAAGAAATGAAACTAAGTCATCTGGGTCCACTGACAAAAGCAATGGTAAAATCAAATTGTTTGTTTGTGCACATGCGAGTAAATGGAGGGAAAGAAAGGAGGTTCTAGAGAGTAATAACTTGAAATCTCATGGTTAAAAGAACAGTATATACCAACTATTCAATAAAATCTCAAAGAGGATACAGACATCATAAGGAATCTCTTTTGACAAACATGCGAAAAGAAGTAAGTGGGTTGTTGAAAGTTCCCATCAAAAGCAGATCATGGGTTATCATAAGAAATTACGATGAGGCTACAAAAGATTATTAGTAATGATAAGCATGTTAGACTTGAGCCTCTGTAACAACCTAAAAGACAACTAAAACTTAAATAATCCCAGCTCTTTTTTTATGATGACAGTTCAGAAACCCATCTAAAGTCTATTGATCAATTATTAAAGACTGGACAAAGTACAAAAGACATAAACCTAACAGGTAACATGTAATCCATCAATAAGCCAAGTACATGAAGAAAGAAACACAGAATCAAGCAGACACTTATAACCTGAGCACCTATGCAAAAAGATTATGGATCAATACAGAGAAGCATGGTTGATTTTAAGGAGTTGATAATACTGTTATTCAAGATGACACTGGTAATTCATTATATTGAAGCTTGAAACATCATTATACATGTAATTCATTCATAGGACTAACAGAAGCTCATCAAATTTTTTCCTTCTTTTTATCAAAATACTCTCCTTATTCCACCGGGGAATAACATAAAACTTACAAGAATGCTTGTGACTCAATAAACTACCCGGATCTAATCCTTTTCTGACTGGCTTTCCCGTCGGATTTTAATGTGCCACCTGATTCTCCTTCTGATGAGGCCTCCACTGACTGGGAGAAGGAGGTAGAGAGATCAGCATAGAGATGGACCACCCTTCTAATGTTGCTATTAAGCTCCCTGATTAAACCAACATTTCGTGTCAAGTTATCAGGCGCCTTTGACTCATGGTTTTGGTTAATCTCATTGATTAGCAACCTGTTTTGGTCTAAAATATCTTGAACTTGCCCAAAACTCTTTTCGAATGTTTGTAATACCTTGCCATCTATTTGTGCTCCATTACCTATGCCTGAAAATACACCCCCTTCCATTTCAATTCCACCTCTATTTAACCAGGTCCTATTCCTACACCAAAGGTAGTATAAGTCAAGCCAAAAAAGATGGAATCATAATTTTGTCTTAGCTAAACACATTACTATTACACTAGCAAATTGAAAATACAAAATTGCAAAGACAGAATCATTTATCACGAATTTGGTTTCTGACCAAATACAAGGAAAAGAATAAAGAAACGGGAATCAATATTTCACAAACTGAACGTCTACCCAATGGAGTCTAATCCAAAGAATTTGACTTAGTTGAGGTATATATTTTCACTTTCTTTGCTTTTCCTTTCTTTTCTCAGAGACCGAATAAAGAACTAGTGAGGTTCATATGAGACAACAAATGAAACCAAAGAAACAAGCGTGGGATTGTCTGTGTCACCAAAGCCCACATCTTTCCCATAAAACGAACGTCTTTTTTTTCATTTCTTTTTCATTTGAGAATTAAAAAAGGAAAAAAAAATCATTTTGTGTCGCAAAAACAACGTGTTTCTGTTTTTATTCTATAAAAATAAGCTAAACTGCTATACCAATTAAAGAGATCAAAAACATTTCTCAAGGCAGAAAAAACAAAACAAAAGCTAGTTGTTTCCACAAGCATACAAAGATTATGAATCCTAAAACACACAAGTTCAATTTAACCCAAAACTGTAACAAACCCACTAAAGTATGAGACTCTTTCATCGCGTACCTTCAAATGGAAGAACATGCTGGAGAAGAAAAACGATTATTTAGGATAAAAATGGAATCTTGTAAAAGCTTTGAAATTTAAAAGGGAGGCCTTGAAATCATGAACAGAAAGAAAAATAAAAGAGATAAAGCTTTACGATATGAGTGACGAAGATAGTAGAAGGATGTTTGTTGTTTTTATAATCACTATTCAGCTATGTTTGTTTGCTAGGGGAAGCATAAAAACAAAAATCGGCAGAGCGAGCAGGGGCAGGGGGAGATAAAAGGGGGGAGAAAGAAAATAAATGAAGTATGAAGGACACAAATTTTATCTTTCTCTAGTCAGTTATTTTAGTTGATGAAGTGAAAGACAGAAAAAATATCTTTGTTTTCACTATTAAAACAAGATTTAACCTGTTTTTTTTTTCAATCATGAAATGTAAATAATAGGGATTTATTATGTGCTTATTATAAAAATATAATCTGACCATGAACAAGAGTCATTTACATTTGCCACCCAATATTTGGCTTCAGAACCTTTTTATCCCTTGATTGTGTAAATAATATTTTCACCCAAAAGCAAACCCTAAAAAGGTAAAAAAGTGAATTTGCCTAAACCTAATAGATGTCTAGAATCATATAAAAGCAAAATAAAAAAAATTAGAAAGATGAAAATGAAGTCCTTGTTTCTTTTTGCAAATCATATTTTAGTCACAATTGTCACTTACCAATCTTCAGTGGCTTATCTTCATGATGATCTTGATGGGTTTAAAGATAACTTTGTAACCATTTTGCCTTCGAAGAGAGAATTCAAGAGCCCAAAAACAACAAACAAAACAAAGGTCATAACAATATGTTGTGGGTCGACTCTTTGTTTTTGTTTTTGTTTTTTAAGTGAAATCTTGGTGGGGTTATCACTGTATATGGTTTTGAGCTTCTTGGAACCTTTGTTGATGGAGAATTTGAGGGATTTATAGGAGTTGTTAAGGTAGATGAGGAGTCAAAAGATGTATTCACAAATGACGGTAGTGTAGAATGAGATGTCAAAGCATTTAAGGGAGGAAAAGAGGTATGAGGTGACAATGGAAGGTTCTAATGGGGTGGAAAATGGCCTAGACAAAGAGAATGATAACTAGGCGATAAAGATGGAATTTTATCAAAATTAAAATTTCTAATTCTATTTATGATCTCACATGTGAAACTAGTAATTTGGCTAGTCGTGCTCATTCCAATAGTTCCTCTTTTGAGGTATCTATTGGGGTTTGAAACGAATTAATTTCATTTTATCCACAAGATTTGAGTAAAAACCTATCTAAGATTTCTTGATTCTTTTAAAGGAGGATAGAGGAAATAGGAGTGGACATGTCACCCAACTGATTTCTTGAAGAATTTACTCAGATGGTGATGTCAAATAGCAAGGGTTATATGGCAATTACAAAATATGTATTGCGTCATAACTTAATTTTTATTAATAGAGTTTTATTTTGAATGGTAAAATGTGAGGCCAAAGAATTATTCCCACCCAAGGTTTGATGCATTCTCAAACTTCTATTCTCAACTTTTCAAAAACTCAAATATCTATTTGTTATCTAACTACTATTATATTTAGTTGTTAATCGTAAAGGTAAAAACTTCATTTCATCAGTAATATCTAAGAAAATCTAGTTTTATAATATTCCCTTGTCCCATTTTAAAATTTGACAATTTTATTATAACTTCAATTTTTTTAGTTTTAAAAAGTAATATTTCCCTCTATCCCTAAGGTTTTTTTTTTCCTCTATATCCGACCTTTATCTTTGTCTTTAGTGACTCTCTTTTCTCATCCAAAACCTTTGCTGACACTCAAGACTAGTCAGTGCACTAAGAGAAAAATAAATTGTCTTTGTCTCTCTTTACTGATAAAGAGACAAAGACAAAGATGGATTATCTTTTATCTTTTCATCGATAGAGACGTTCATCTCTGTGCATTGATTAGTCTTGAATGTTACAAAGGTTTAGGGTGGGAAGAGAGCTGGAGACAAAGATGGTGGTAGAAAAAAGAGGAAAAGAAAACTTTAGGGATTGAGGGAAAAGTCACTTTTCAAAATTTGAAAAAGTTAAGGTTAGGATGAAATTGTCAGTCTTTAAAACTTGTGAAGAAATGTTATAAAATTAGATTTTTTAAATAATACTGATGAAATGACGTTTTTATCAATATAACTAACAATTAAATTTAACAGTTGTTGGATAGTTGATAGGTATTTAGATTTTCAAATAATTGAGTGTGAGAGTTGTATATGCATCAAACCTTTCGTGAGAATGAGGGGTAGATTCAAACTAAGTTTGTTTAAGCTCGAACTCGGTTTGAATGAGTTCAAAATAAGCTAAACTCAAATGAACTCGAGCTTGAAAGTTTAACATTTTCGACCTCAAGCTCGAGCTTTAGGGTTTTAGTTTGTCAAGCTCGTGAGCTAAAAATTTTGAAATAAAATAACGTCATTTTGACTAATATATATTAAAACGACATAATTTTAATAATGAACTAGTTAAAAGCTCAATTTGAGCTCGAACTAGAGCCAAACTCGACGAGCCCAAGCTTGAGCTTAAGCTCAGTTATATGCAAATCAAATTAAACTCAAATTCAAGTGAGTTTAAACTCAATTCGGTTTGAATTCAACACTAATGGAAATAAATGTGATTTATACAGTCAGGGGTTAAAAAAATTTAGATCAAATCTTTCGTGGAAAAATATAAAAACATGAACAAATACTTTAATTAGGAAAAGCCCATTGGGTCCAGGTATACATAAAAGGCTAAAAAATGTCATTTTCAGTGGGGATTGCTTATTTAATGTTTCTAAAACCAAACTGAAAATGAAATGAGATAACCTAAGGTATATGGGTCCTCATAAGTCACCATTAGTAGCATTCATATAACCGGCTAATTAATTCCTGAAGCAAGGATCCTTGGAGTTGTTAGCCATGACTTTTTTCTTATGGTTGACAAGCAGCCACATATATGCAGTTATTAATTCCTTTCCAAACTTAAATTTATGTTGATGTACAACTAAATTCCTTCTTGATCATGAAAACAACACTTTAAGAGGCAGTTATCTATGGATCCAGCGACTAGCAGCGTTATCTATACATAGTCAAGGAGCAGGTAAAAGTTTATTCACCTGTATACAACACGAATGATGAATTTTAGCAGTTATGTGATACATTTGATTACTTATCATCTTTACCTTAAAAAAAATTAGGGGACAACGACCATGAAAATATTATCTCTCATCTCATTGGAATAATTAGATCGATAAATTTATTTTAAATAATTACATTCGATGTAATAGGATCTAGAACATAACTCTTATAAATGAAGGATTGTACAAATGTATAGAGGTCTTAAATATTTTTTCAAGAGCTCTTGTGTAATATTTACAATTATTTGATAGACATTTGGCTAAAATACGTAGTAATATAATAGAATAATGTTATATATTTTTTTTTTGATTATATAAAAGGGATATATAAATGATGTGTTCATCGTATGATTAGAGATTATTTTTTATGGCAGGAATACTGGGATGATTCTGATGACAAGAATATCCAGGCAGCCCTTCATGATGCCCTTTGATTGAAACTGATAGCTAATTTGGAGGCATCTAAGGGCATTGGATCAGCTTCTGAGGAATATCAGAAGGTAAGATTAATCACATCTTGGAACTTCAATGATCAAACGCAAAATCATTCAATGTGTCTAAAGTTGATAATATCTTTGATAATGTGTTGAGTTATTGGACTAGGAATGTTAATACAATAGCACAAGAACTACCAAAATCTCTGGCAGAAACTCTGCAACGTTTTTCAGAATATGATCTTTTTGCAGCCTTTAGCTACTTCAAGAAGGAATTTATGGTAAATGAGTTTTTATTGATGGATTATGTAGCAGATTTATTTTCAAATTCCACGCACAAGGAATAATATTTATTGTGTGAATCTTATTTTTCACTTCCCTTATGTTCATTTGACTGATAATTAAACTTCTTCACAGAGTCTTCTTCACCGTATGACAGATTGGGGTAATGGCGGTCCTTTTGTTTGTACTTTCTCGGTTGTTCTTGCAAAATCTTTTTAAAGCGCCCTTTCTAATTAATACTGGAATGAGAGCTACACAATTTTCTTGTTAGCTTTATGAAAGAGAAAAAGATCTTATGGAAGGGAGATTAATCTTAATGCAGATTTACAGTGTGCGGATATATTTCATTTGCTTTCTCTAGTTTCTTTGGTGAACTGTCAATTTCTCCACTCTTGCCCGATGAAGGCATTGGTGAACTGTCAATTTTCTCTAGTTTCCTGGTATCATGGTGTTTGTGCATCATCCAAGAATTTTAATGGCTGATGCTATAGAGTCAGCAGTGAACTTTGGGATAATGCTGAATTCAACGATCTTTCAGATCAGAAAATTAGTAGTAGTCCTCGTCAGTCTGACCATTATGAAGCAGAAGCTCACCTTTGGCCATGTTGATACCTTGGGACTCTATTGCAGCCTATGCTGAGTATTTATTCAGAACTGACCAATCACCAGTTTGTTTCTTTGGTCCTCAGGTTTTTAAGACTGTTTATGCTGCTATTCAAAAGGCTGGTGGCCAAGGGTTGAGCATCAAGGAAGTTTCCCACATTACAGATATGCCAGGTATATACACTGTAGTTTTCTTTGTGGGATTATTCTGAATTGCTATGCCCTTTAAGATTTCGGAAGGATGATGTTTGTGGAGAAGTTAAATTGTGTTGATTTTGTCCCATATTGTCCTTTCCAGGAGAAAACATCCTTGAATGTGTCATCAATGTGCTTCAAGCATTCGGACCAGCATTTAAGGTAGGTTCACTACGGATCAGCAATTTTTGATTGTAAATGCTATTTTTTATTTATCCTGAAATGCGTACAGGCTGATAGTGATGCTTGAGGAAAGAATGGGGTTAGGGCTCTAAATTCAGTTGCTTCTAATGTACTAATGATTTTCCTACGGGTCAATGGCTTTGATAGCAAAAGAAATTTGGGGTTTGCTGACTCAAACATTTCCCACCTGCAACTTTTTGATGCGATTAGTTTACTAGTTGATCAGTCTATCATGCTCTTTATTTGAACAACTGTTGATTCATGTATCTCCATTTCTATGCAGAGCTCATCATTGTAAGGAAGATGCATCAAACTACACACAGGCCCTCCTCCCATCCTGAGAACCCCTCCTCAGATTCAGTTTCAGAAATTCGACAATGTTATACCGTTAGCATTTCTTTGCCAATCCCATCAGCACATCCTTTACTGTAAACTCCTGCCATTCTTGGGAGCCTCCCCGGAAGCAGCTTCAGCAATGCAAAATCCCATGAGCACAACCAACCAAAAAAATCAAAACTTATACCATTAACCTAAAAACAAATAATAAGTCCCTTCTTGAAACCTTATTTAAGTTTTTACAACGATAAAATTAAAAAAAAAAAGAGGACACGTTACTATTTCAATCTTAATAAGAGTAATACGACGTATAACATTTCAACCAATACAAAGTATTAACATTTGTTTTTAGCCTGGGAGACTGATAGGGGATGTGTCTAAATCTTCTTACCATATTTCTTAGCAGCTCTTTTTTTTTGTAAAGTGTAATATAACACACACAAGATCACATCTTAACTAAGCATACCAGTTGATAAGATTGTAAGCTTTGGTAGTAAAAAGAATTAAATAACGTGTATATAAAAAATATATATAAATTTAGATATAAAGAATGACATATTTAAGGTTAAATTAAGGTTCTCCAACCATTTCATGTGACAGTCTTATTATTTATGGGACGAGTTTTCCCACGTGATAAATGCAGTTTACTATGATATTATAATCATGATTTATTCATGATCAATACAATCTATAATGAGAGCCGTAAGAATGATTTGACTTCTTAGCCGTGGTCTTAGATTACACGTGTACGCGCCAGATCTTTTCTACTCAGTCTTTTCTTTTCCCTTCAACTTTTCTCGGAAGCTCTTTCAATCGCTGCTAACGAACCCGAAACTGAGCATGAATTGACCACCGTCTCCACTAACTACCGCCACCACAACCGTCCCCATGGCAGACAATTTACTGTCACAAACACAAACACCAGCAACACCGTCAATGCAAACATCTTCCCCCAAACCCCTCCAATCCCCTATGCTGGACCCCACTCCCTCCTCCTTACCCCCCTCCACCCCCGCCACTTCAGCGCCTTTACTCCACCGCCCTCCTCCTCCACAGTCCGTCGCCAGCCCGTCGACCCCTCAGCAACAACAAAATCCGTCTCCTTCTCCTTCTCTTGACCCACAAATTCTCCAACAACAACAAATGGCTCAGAACCTTAACGTTGCAGCCATGTCGAATTACCAAATCCCACAAACCTTGCATCGATCCCCATCAATCTCACGTCTGAATCAAATTCAACAGCAGCAGCAACCACAACAACATTCTGCATACGGCGTCTTGAGGCAACCAGCTTTGTACAGTCAAGCGAATTTCAATCAACAGAATCAGCAGCAAACCCAGCAAAACCCACAACTGGGTTCTTCTAATTTATCGCGCTTAGGCCTTATGGGGCAGACGGGGCACCTGCCCATGCTGACTGGGGCATCCGCCGCCCCGTACAATTTACAGTCTCAATTGCTCACTTCGGTATTGATTTCATGAAATTTTTTGTATTATTTTAAATTGAATTTGGTATTCTAATGCTGTACTTGCAAATTAGGAAACTTTCTGTAGGACTGGTATGCGTTTTATGTTATTAGAATGATGTTTGGATTATCTGTGTTTTTGGTGGGTTGCAGTAGCAATAATTGTTTAAGCAAATTAAAACAACAAAGTCATTGTAATTCAGTAGTGTCACATAAGTTTGTATGCAGAGATGTCTAGGTAGTTTGTGAGTGTAGTTTTATGATGTAATTAATGTTAGATTTGATGGTTTGCAACCTGGTTTATTTTGTGGTTATGATCGTATATGATTTGCTATGTGAAGGCAATTTGTTGTATATCAGTGATTGTCTTGCTTTGGTTTCTATGAAGTAGTTTTGTTACTTTTGGAAATGATATTTGCATTATTTTTGTTTTCCTTGAGTGATAAATGTACACTAATTTTACTAATTGGACAATTTGGGATGCTTTCTATGTAGTATTCCACAAATTTATGAAAGTGGTTAATTTGTTATTTCTCCACCCACTAATAATCATAATATACAAGTTTTTATTTAGAAGAATTTACTTTGCTTTTGCACGTGAGACTATATTTTTATTCTTAGAAGCTGTGAAGTGGTGTAGAGAGCAGATTGTTTTGTTCAATGCTACACTTTATGAACTTTTTTTGGTGGTACCAGTTAGTTTAGAAGTTAAGTTCTTTCTGTGGTGAGATGGAACCATGTATTATAACTTCATTCTGTGAAGTATAATATGATCATGCCAAAAGGGGAAAAGGGGTTGAAATATTGAAGCATTTTTATGGTGTTTATCATCTTGAAGGTTACACTTTCTTATGATATCGAACTTGTATTAGTTTTACTGCATAAAATTAACCAGAGATTTCTTTTGCTTAGTTATGGACTATTTCCAGCCATTTTTTCTGTAAGAATTAGAATATAGCATTGAACTGCCTTGTTCTGAAAGATAAGATGATTATCTTATACCTGATTGCATTAGCAATGAAATTTTAGTGAATCTAAGAATTTTTCTACATTAATGATTTTCATAATGGTAGTAGGCTTCTTTTTAATAATTTTCATGATGGTGGTAGACTTCTCTTTGATAACTTTTCTAATTTGCATGATTGATTTTGCATTGGATAGTGAAGATTTGCTTTGGTAGATACTATGCTGGACCAACACATATAAATTCTGGCTTCCTTCACCTTTATTGAAAAATTTGAAGTTTTGGATGCAGCCGAGACAGAAAGCTGGTTTAGCCCAGGGATCCCAGTTCCATCCTAGTAATTCGCCTGGGCAACCATTGCAAGGAATTCAAGCAATGGGAATGATGGGGCCACTTAATTTGGGCTCACAATTGAGGGCTAGTGGACCCCTTGCTTATGCACAACAGCGGATGAATCAGGGGCAGCTGCGGCAGCAACTGTCACAACAGAATTCTCTCAACTCCCCTCAGGTCTGAGTTCCTTCTAATGCTTCTGTGCTCTATTTTCCTTCTGCTATTTGGTAAGTGATTTTTTTTCCTGTATAATTTTTCCTTCCTAATGTCATTCAATTCCTTCCCTTGTGCCTTTTTTCCAGTTTTCTGGAAGGATCCAAATAAATAGGTGTATTAGCAAATAGTAAATGTATTGCTTCCATGTTGATAGATGGATGGTGTTGTACACTGTAGTAGCTTAACAATATTGTGCTATGCTTCTATTACATTTCTCCTTCAAGTGGATGGATAATTGTTGAAATATTAGTAGAGATCCAGATATAAAGTAACCATTGACTTTGCTGTGTTTTTGCCTTTTAGTTGGTTTGGAAACAAGCTTATTCATCCACCTCTTACAGATACTATACTTAATGGGGGACATAAACATTTTGTTCCTCCATTTTTATAGATAAAATAAGCTGTATGACAGTGTTTTTCAGATTTACCAGGGACATGAACATTTTGTTCCTCTTATATAGGTAAAATTAGTTTATATATCAGTGTTTACCTCAACAATTTTCACATTGGGTGTTCCTCATTAGTAGTGCCAGATTTCGTGCTGATTTTCATAGAGAGTGAAATCTTATGCAATATTTTTATCTGAGTTTTTAATTCGTTTTCCCATTCTAATTTGTGTTCAGGAATGTGACATCCAATCTATTTCAAAATCTGCAGGTCCAGAACTTACCCAGGACTTCATCTCTGGCATTTATGAACCCTCAGTTATCTGGCCTGGCTCAAAATGCACAGGCGGGTATGATGCAGAACTCTTTGTCACAGCAACAGTGGTTGAAGCCTCCGACAATGTCTAACCCTGCCTCACCTTCAGTCTGTCTCCAACAACATCAGAGGCAGCCACAAGTCCTCTTGCACCAGAATTCTTTGGCCTTAAACCCACAGCAATTATCCCAGCTGGTTCTGCAGAAGCAGCCACAATTGGGGCATCCACAGATACATAAAGCTCAACAGCAAACACATACACAGCCGCAGTCGCACTTGCAGCAACAGCAACATCAACACCAACAATTACAGCAGCAACCAACCTTGCATCAACAGCAACACCAACAGCAGCAGCAGTCTCCAAGGCTTCCAGGTCATGCAGTCCAGAAATCTCTTAGTTTGACTGGATCACAGCCAGATGCAACTGCCTCTAGCACAACTACACCTGGGGGGAGTTCAAGCCAAGGAACAGAAGCAACTAATCAGCTCCTCGGAAAGAGAAAGATACAGGATCTTGTTTCCCAGGTATTTTTCTGTTTTCACTCAGTATACTGTTTATATAAGTGTTCTGTTTTAAAAATTTTCTTTCATTTTTTTGTAAAAACATTAATCGTTTTCAAATTTTGGCTGCTCAGGTGGATTCACGGGGAAAACTGGATCCGGAGGTTGAAGATCTTCTTTTGGAGATTGCCGATGACTTTATTGACTCTGTGAGGCCTGCTAAGTTAGCTAATTCTTTTGTTATGTTATCTGCTGCTCTATGTGTGTGTGTGGTGTCCTCCACCCCCCACCCAAATTTTAGTTTTTGTTGGTCAGGAAAATTGCTTTTTTATTTTGACCCCTTTTAGCAATAATAGTGATGGCATACTACCATCTTCATATATATAGTTATTAGTCCCACACACCATTAATTTTCAAAATCCACCATTTTGGTAGCTATACCTATATGAGCCACCCTAAAAGGTCCTTTAAATTTGGGGGTTGCAATTCCTTTCTTCCACTTCAAGAATCATGCCATTAGAAAATTGTATGGTGTTTCCAGTTGATTTTCCTCAGTGCAAGCTAATGACATTGGTTTAAAAGATCTTAACATTTTTGCTAGTTGTGATGTCATGTAGTTACTATGTTGCCATAATAGTCTACTCCATGTTCTATATTACATCGTGATAATAATAATAATAAAACCACTAAAGTGATATTGTTGGATTGTCTTCTTGAAAGAAACTTATTTTCGTGTACTTTTTGCAGGTTACTTCATTCGCTTGTAATCTGGCAAAGCACCGAAAATCATCAACTTTAGAGTCCAGGGACATATTGCTACATTTAGGTTTGTGGTTTCTCTATTATATGTTGTCCAGAAAATTTCAGATGTTTGATTATGCTTATTTGTTTCTTATGTTTGATCACTGGTTTACTGGTTAGCTTTTTGGTTGGAATCTAGGATAGCTTACAGTGTTTATGATGTGAGTAAGGCAGTGAAAAGAAGAGGTTTCAATCAACATTGTTTTGTTGAAATCTACTTTCATCCAGCAAGTGTGGTGTTTTACTCATTTCTCAATGAATCTGATGCACTGAATGTATGTGCAGAGAAGAATTGGCAATTGACAGTTCCTGGATTCTCAAGTGAAGGTCAGAAACATCAGAGGAAACAGGTAAGCATTTTATTTCTTTATCGAAGACCGTAATATCCAACTTGCCTTGATTTGTAATCAGATTGGATCCATGGTATAAAGGACTTCATGGTAGAAAGTTTTATTTTTTTTTTTAGTTTCAGATAACAGCAATTATGATTGATAAATTTTGATGTTTATGTTTCCTGAAAGAATATAATTTTCTGTTATTTTTCATGTTCAATAGAATTATAATTATATAGGATATTAGGATAGCTAATTTAGGAAGACTATTAACTACTCCTATCTAAGTTTAGGAAGGATATTATAGCATTCCTATTCTATATGAGTATCTATGATTCACTATCTATACAATATTTCAACAATATCTCAACAATATCTCAACATATCTCAACACTCCCCCTCAAGCTGGAGCATATAAATCATATGCACCAAGTTTGTTACAAATAGAGACCCTGTGACTCACGTCCTGTACCAATCGTCCGTCTCGTACTGCGGTCCAGAGATGTGGTCAGAAGCATCAGAATTGAGAACCCACGGTCCATAAGAAGAGGACTGAGTAAAGCATATGGTTGGGTGACCTGGATGTGCACTAGAAGCAATATTGGATGAGGACTGTTTCGATGTCTGATACTTGAGATATTCTTCGTAATCAGCACCTGTGAGAGTCAATGATGGTTGAGACTGATTATTAGAAGAGTGTGGAACATCCATCTGAGTAGAAACGCTGAAAAGCTCTCGAAGATGACGCCGGTAGAAGACTCACAGTCTGAAGAGAAGAGAAAGATCTGCAGAAATTGATTTCCGGTGATAACAGAAGCGAATGGTGACAGAACGGCGCGTGGATGGCCGGAGGAGGATCACCGGAGCTTTCTGTAACTGACAGTGCCGACGGTGAGGCAGCACGCTCTCCGGAGAAGCAGATCGGAGATCACAGTCGGAGCACGAACAACGGCCAGCGCGTGCGAGCTATTCCGGCGTCGGATGGCCGCGGAGTTTCCACGGATGGAATCGCCGGTATCGTCTGAGTCCGATTGAGAGGGTGGTGTCGTTTCACGTTCGCCGGAACAGGAGATCGACGACGGAGATGCCGAGGAGACAAGAGGCGCGTGTGGGCGCGTGCAACGGCGAACGACAACGGGACTTCGACGGGATTGACGGCGAGACTATTCCGATCCCTCCAGTGTGAGCACAATCACCGGAAAATGATGAAATCACGGTGATCGGAGAAACAGCCGGAAAGGGTTGCTTCGACGGATGTGTCGGCGAGAGAATCTTGATCACACTGGTATAGGCACGATCACTGGAAAAATGACGGAAGCACAGTGATCAGAGAAACAGTGGAGAAAGGGGGTTCGATTCGCCGGAACAGAAATTTTAAAAGCGAGGCTCTGATACCATGAAAAAATATAATTTTCTGTTATTTTTCATGTTCAATAGAATTATAATTATATAGGATATTATGATAGCTAATTTAGGAAGACTATTAACTACTCCTATCTAAGTTTAGGAAGGATATTATAGCATTCCTATTCTATATGAGTATCTATGATTCACTATCTATACAATATTTCAACAATATCTCAACAATATCTCAACATATCTCAACATTTCCTAAATGGTGCAGTTATCAAGTGATCTCCACAAAAAGCGTCTTGATATGGTAAGTTGAATTAGCTTCTCATTTGTTTAATCTATATCCTTAGCTTATGGAGTGCTGAAAATGTTCCCTTTGCAAAATATATTCTGTCAGATTCGTACATTGATGGAATCCTCGTTTCCCGAAACCAATGTGAACAGTACTAGAGAGATGATGAAACCAGGCTTAAGCAATCAAGTTGGTGTCAACAACTTTGTAAGAGCTTCACCAAGTTCAGAGCAGTTTGTTTCACAAGCAGCTGGTTCTCAAATGCTGCAGCAAATAACACGGTATTGATGGATATTTGTCCTCGATTGTAATTGGTCTTCATGCTGAATGGTGGTAGCCACATGGACCTTATTGGTAAGCTTTGTAAGCTTGCACATAAATTTGTTGCCGCTCATAATTGACTATTTGTTGGCACTAATAATTGATAATATATTGTTTCTTTCGATGGGCTTAGCCAGTCTCATGTAGATGAGATATATCTTATTAAAGAAAGAATTGTCATAAGTGATACATGTAAATAAAGTTCAGGCTGCACATCAAGGATTAAGAATCTTGGATCCTTCCATTTCATTCACCAGTGTATTGAAACTTCGACATAAGAGGGAGGGAGACTGGTTATTAGTTTGATTGTAAGAACCCTGTCGTTTAATTTTACATTTGTCAGATTTTTATGTAAGCATTATGCCTTAGGTCAATATTTTACAGATGTTGATATTACATTCATGATTCCTTTATGCTAAATCACTTTTTTGTTTTTTTCCAACCTTGTTTCGCAGAATGAATCAAAGATTAACAAAAGCAAAAGCTGTAGTTGGATCGCCGAAGCTCAGGGCAGTAATAACTCAGCAAGTAGTAGAATGAATGAACAAATTCCCAGAAAGTTGACCTTCTAACTTTCAATTTATACAGTTGATTCATGTCTATTTGCTTTGGTAAATCAAAATAAAATTTTCCATATATAGGCACAAAATTAAGGTGAGTTTGCATCCCAGTTCCACAAGCTATTTTTGAGTTTACCACCATAAATGAAGCTTTGGCCACGTTGGCTCTTGCCATGTTTATAGATGTAGCTCTATAGGCTCTTTACGCATCAATTTTTGTTTTCATGTTTTAAACTTTTATATTTTTGTATATTAGTCTGCAAATTCATAGTGCAGGATTGTTTTTTTCGCTCCCCCAGAAAACCAGTTTCTTAAGGCCTTCGTGCATATTCCCATTGATGAGTAATAATATTAAGGGCTTGAAATTTGGTTAAATAATAATTTTTTAATCACTTTAAAATTGCAAATTCCGTTTACCATTTAATTTTATTTGTTAAAAAACCTAAAGTAATTCGATAAAACTATAAAATTTTAAATAGTTTCATAAGGGTATTGGTGTTGTTCTGAAAAAGAAAAAGAAAAAGTGAGAATTATGCATTTGGATTGCAAATCAAACATACATTACATTTAAATGGTGCATTAATTCGAAATTAGACTTACCAAACATGTAGGTATTTTTTTTTCCTAATATTTATCATTTTAATAATAATGTTATTTATGATTATTAGACAAGCTATAAGAATCTCAATTTTGGTTTCAATAAATGTTACATGAGATCATAATATAAAGTAACAAATATTCAAAATTCTCTAATCTAATTTATAGTTGACATAATGAACCCTTTAAACTTTCAGGAAAAAATCATATTATATAATAGGGTATTTTGTCATTCAATGTTTGTCCCATTGACATCGTATTACCCGTGAAGTTCTAGAAAACATTTTTCACCCATCATCCAATGGTTACAGAAGTTGAATAATATTTAGTCTCTAAAAATTATTAAATATATTTTTTATTTTTTATTTATATTAACTAAAATTACTATAAAAAAATCACCCAAGTGTTTTTAATATTATATATAGAGTATATGTCATTGTGAGAATGGACAAGAAAGAGAAGCCCCTAATAACTTGAACTGTGCACAAAAATTTGTTCGATAATGTGAAATGGAATAATAAGATGTTTACTGTTGAGTTGTTTGCAATTTAAGGTACAATACGTATAAATCACCTATTTACTAAGTATTTAAAAATTATTTTATTCTTTACAGTTATTTTGTTAGTAAGAGATAATTTGTAGAGCTGTGGGAGAAGCGGGAGTCAACATTGGAGGATGTACAATGAGGGTATTTTTAACGTTATGTTATGTTTTGTTGGGATTTGAGACTTGATATGATTTCATATATAAACACCTTTTTGTGATGTTTAAATAAAGTAACTTAAGATGTCCTTTCAAATACATTTTTTTTCTTTTGGAGGACATTAATTTGAATAGGGGTGTTATAGACCCTTTTTGAATGATGAGGGTATTTCCTAATAGGAATGGAGATATGGACAAGGATTGGTAAAATCCTTGTAATTAAATATGGAGATAGATATATCATCAATTTGTTCTCCTCCTCGATTTGTTGTTTCTCATATATATTCATGAAACCCTCAAGTTTTAAATTATATATTATTAACATGCTCTAATACTTATTATATATTCTATTGTTTTTCCTGTAGGAAAAACAATAAAAAGAGAAAGGGAATTTTCATTAGGATAAGGGAAAGGAAATTTTTTTTTGGGACAACGAAAATTCTGTCATCTTTATATCAAAGACAAGACAAAGATGGAAAAAAAAAACTCCTCTATCAAGATATAAATAGAGATTAGGATATTTAATCTTACACTATTCTGCGTTGTTATTATTTCTAATTTTAGAGGAAAATATGACTATTTAGACCAATAATTAACACTTATTATATATTTTATTGTTTTTGTTGCGGGAAAAATAATGAAAAGAGAAGGGGAATTTTCATTAGGATAAGGGAAAGGAAATTTTTTTTTGGGGCAACGAAAATTCTTTATCATCATTATATCAAAGACAAAACAAAAATGGAAAAAAAAATTTCTTCTATCCAGACATTAATAGAGATTAGGATATTTAATCTTACACTATTCTGCGTTGTTATTATCCCTAATTTTAGAAGAAAATGTGGCTATTTAGACTAATAATTAACACTTATTATATATTTTATTGTTTTTGTTGCGGGAAAAAAAATGAAAAGAGAAGGGGAATTTTCATTAGGATAAGGGAAAGGAAATTTTTTTTTTTGGGGCAACGAGAATTCTTTATCATCTTTATATCAAAGACAAGACAAAAATGAAAAAAAAAATCTCTTCTATCGAGATATGAATAAAGATTAAGATAGTTAATCTTACACTATTATGCGTTGTTATTATCCCTAATTTTAGAGGAAAATGTGGCTATTTAGACCAATAATTAACACTTATTATATATTTTATTATTTTTGTTGTGGGAAAAAGAATGAAAAAAGATGGGGAATTTTCATTAGGATAAGGGAAAGGAAAATTTTTTTTAGGACAACGAGAATTTTTTGTCATCTTTATATCAAAGACAAGACAAAGATGGATAAAAAATCTTTTCTATCGAGATATGACTAGGGATTAGGCTATTTAATCTTACACTATTTTGCGTTGTTATTATCCCTAATTTTAGAGGAAAATATGGCTATTTAGACTAATAATTAAAACTTATTATATATTTTATTGTTTTTGTTGCGGGAAAAAGAATTAAAAGAGAAGGGGAATTTTCATTAGGATAAGGGAAAGGAAATTTTTTTTTAGGGCAACGAGAATTCTTTGTCATCTTTATATCAAAGACAAGACAAAGATGGAAAAAAAATATTCTTCTATCGAGACATGAATAGGGATTATAATATTTAATCTTATACTATTCTGCGTTGTTATTATCCCTAATTTTAGAGGAAAATGTGGCTATTTAGACCAATAATTAACACTTATTATATATTTTATTGTTTTTGTTGCGGGAAAAAGAATGAAAAGAGAAGGGGAATTTTCATTAGGATAAGGGAAAGGAAATTTTTTTTTTGGGCAACGAGAATTCTTTGTCATCTTTATATCAAAAACAAGACAAAGATGAAAAAAAAAATCTCTTCTATCGAGACATAAATAGGGATTATGATATTTAATCTTATAATATTCTGCGTTGTTATTATCCCTAATTTTAGAGGAAAATGTGGTTATTTAAACCAATAATTAATACTTATTATATATTTTATTATTCTTCTTGTGGGAAAAAAATGAGAAAAGAAGGAGAATTTTCATTAGGATAAGGGAAAGAAAAATTTTTTTTAGGGTAACGAAAATTCTGTCATCTTTGTATTAAAGATAAGACAAAAAAAAAAAATCTCTTCTATCGAGACATTAATAGGGATTAGGATATTTAATCTTACACTATTTTGTATTGATATTATCCCTAATTTTAGAGGAAAATGTAGCTATTTAGACCAATAATTAACACTTAGTACATATTTTATTGTTTTTCTTGCAGGAAAAAGAATGAAAAGAGAAGGGGAATGTTCATTAGGATAAGGGAAAGAAAATTTTTTTTTAGGACAATGAAAATTTTTTATCATCTTTATATAAAAAATAAGACAAAAATGAAAAAAAAAAAATCTCTTTTATCGAGACATGAATAGAGATTAAAATATTTAACCTTACATTACTTTACGTTGTTATTATCCCTAATTTTAAAGAAAAATGTGTCTATTGAAACTAATAATTAACCATGTAAGTGGATTTTGCACCTAACCTTAAGTGTGTTAGTAAAATTCCCTCTTTAGTTTAGTAATTCTGTCGTACAAGCTAACATGATATTATCATCTAATTAACTCATAAATTAAATTGTTAACAATAATTAATAATAACTTAGTTAAAGACTGGTGACCAACCAACAGTCCAAAGCTTCAATGATTGGGCAAACTTCGATATTTCCCAGCTGGCTTGGAGCCAGATTTCTGATTCTAACAATCGTACAGTCGCACTTATTTTGAGCAGCTAGGCTTTAGCCTTTCTTAGCTTCTAACCCGTTCACTCTTCTTTATATAAAAAGCCACCATCTCCATCCCCATTTTCCTTAAATTTTTTCGAACCAATTATTTTTTAGTAGTACTCGAACTGAATGTTCATTTATTATTATTGAATCCTGGTCTATTTGTTTATACAGAAGAAGAGAAGAGAAATGGTTACCAGTAAGCATGTCAAAGATGGAGTTAAAAAAGGAGCTTGGTCTTCTGAAGAAGATGAACTTCTTACTCTGTGTGTTAAACTCCACGGACAAAGCAAATGGAGAAGCCTTGCTCAAAAAGCAGGCAATCAATTATCTTATTATTTATTTATGAAATTTTAGTTTATATTTTTCTTTTTACATTTTTTGGTTATTTGTTCATGGTTATTATGTTGTTTAGGTTTGAATAGAAGTGGGAAAAGTTGCAGGCTTCGATGGCTGAACTATTTGAGGCCTGGTATAAAGAAAGGTGCCTTCTCTCCTGATGAAGATGAACTCATTATCAAACTTCATCGTCTTCTCGGTAACAGGTAAACCATTACTTCCTGAAAAAGAATCAACTGAGAAAAATGCATGAAATACAAGAGGACAACTAAGTAATAGTAAAATGTAACTGAGTGTGTTTAATTTGATTAGCTGAAATTGTTCAAAAATGGTAGGTGGGCGTTAATAGCAAGAAGACTTCCAGGGAGGACTGATAATGGAATCAAGAATTATTGGAACACAATTCTGTTCAAGAAGCTTAAGGTTCAGGGTTTTCAGGCTGAAGACAAGAAGGGTCTTCAGCAGATTCCAGGGCAATGCTCAAGTCCCTCAATGCAAACTGATCATGATGAAGATCAAGATGATAAATCCTTGATATCTTCGATCGATGTCTTCGATACTGACAAGTTTATTGATTCTTTGGAAAAGAGTGTTGATGGAGAAGATGATCACAAAGGCTATGGGGTCCTGCTTAAAAATGAGGGCAAACTGGACGGTCTATAACATTTGGAGCTCAAGAAGATAGCTTCTTTATTGGATTTTGAAAAGGAATCGAGAGAGTTACCGTAGGGAACAATCACAATAAATTGAATCCGCATAATAATGCTTCTGGCATTGTTTGTTTTCTAGGAAAATGTGAATTCAAAATCCAGGTTGTTATTTTTAATTAATTATGTCTTTATGAAGTTTAATCCCGTCAGTAGTCTTTTCAAATAATTAGTGGGAAAACTTCTTCACATCATGCAGTTAGGAGGTGCGTTTGGTTTGATTATTTAAAAATTATTTTAGTAATTTATTTTTATTATAATAATATTATTTTATTTAATTCATGCATTAATAAAAAATTTTAATAATATTTTATTATTAATAATAATATAAAAGTTAATATAGAAATTAATTTGATTATCATCTTTATATTAGATATTAAAATATTAGTAAGATAATCTTAATTTTATTACAGCTATAATCTTATTTATTAATTTTTTAAGAAAAATTACTTTATTTTTTAATTAATATAACTAATAATATAAAAAATATTTTAGAATAATTATATTTAAAGATATTTAGATAAATAATATCTTTTTTTTGTTAGATTTAATCAAACATAATGATTATTTATATTTATAAATTTTTATCAAATATTTTAAACATAGTAATAATTTATACCCGAACTCGATAATTTTTTAATTAATTTATCTTTATAATAATATTTTATTTTGATAATAAAACATTACTCAACCACACACATCCCTGAAATTAATTCAAAAGCTAAAATTATCAACAAAGGAATGACATAATTTCTGAAAACCACTAGCCTTGTAACCATGTGTTGAGCTATTGTTGATCTTAAACTCTTGGAGAAGATATGCATCACAGAGGTATTCATTGGTGTTGAAAATATATATTGAAATTTGTACTCCTATCTAGATATACTACAAAAACAGTCTAATTAATTTTAAGCCATAAAAAACTTATGGTTCCTCTTAATTCTATGTTACATGTGTATCTTCATTTTGCAGCATTTAGTCCTATGCCTGTCGTGGAAACAAGCAAGCAAGAAAAGTGGCAAAGTTAATAGTAGAGTATTAATTATGTATGCCTTGTTAGACGGTATCTGTCCGTGGCAATTGACAGATATCAATCACTTCGATTAAATTTGTTGCTGAAACCATTTAATTTTCTGGCCCGTCAAATTTATTAACTTTTTCTTTTACCCACATTTGCTCATGTGAAAGAAATAGCTTTACGAAGGAAGGTCATTTATGCATCGAATTTATGAATAAAACATCATCAATTAAAATTTCCCACCGCCACATGCACCTCCATGCAAACCCCCTTCAGCCCAGTTCCCCCTTTAAACCACCTCCCCCACTCCTAACCCTACCTCCGTACCTCTTTTGAAAAACCAACTGCCCGGCCATTGCATGCCATCTCCATCGCCACTCCTCTTCTTACTGCCCTTTTTCTTCTTTTCTTTTAAAACTTATTTTCTTAATATATGCTGATGAAATTTGTGGCTTTTAGATGGTGTTGAATAATATTATATGTATTCATTTTGAATACACAAATTGATATATATTTATATGTGTCATTGTATAATTGAATATTACTTTATTTTTAATTTGAAATCACTCAATCATATAATGATACATATCAAATATATAATTATTATGTACTCAAAGTATGTACATATATTTTTTTTAATCTAATATATAAAATAATGTGTATCTATTTTGAGTACACAAATGGTTACACACTTAAGATATATCATTAAGTGATTGAGTGATTTTAAAATAAAAATAAAGTAATATCTAATTATAAAATGACATATATTAAATACATACTTATTTTCATATTTAAAATGTATATATAAACATTTGGCTTTGTCGTAGTATAGGTATATTTTCCGATGTTTTCTTTATTAATAAAAAAAATAAAAATTATAAGACTCCTACACGGCCTATCTCGGGGGATGAATCATATTGTGAGATTGAACGTCTACATTGGCTAAAGCATCATCCGGAAATCACAATTTTTTTGTTACGTTAGTGATGGAATTTGAGCAAACCCAAAGGAAGAAATGATAGGCAATTAACACACGAGGACAACGCTAAAAATGAATTAATTTAATAATAAAATTATGTGTATATATTTTTGATATATAATTTAAGAACACAGATAATATATTATTATATAATTAGATAATTTTAAAATAAAAATAAAATAACATTCATCACATGATGATATATCATCTGTACATCTAAATTATATATAAAAAATATATATTCATAGCATTACTCTTAATTTAATATATATTAGTGAATTTTTTATTTTCCTTTTTGATAAAAATCATGCATAATTTTGGATCAGTAAAAAGTTGGTGGTTGCTATTGAAATAGCACTGATGAAAAATATATGGGATTGTTAGCGCAATTCAACACAAAAGATTAAAAATAACAATTAAACTATAATGAAAAAAATGTCGTTATTAAAGTGGGTCAATCTGTTACTTAAAAGTTTATAAATTTATTGTTATGTTATTAGCATTCGAGTTTATAATTTGACAACATAACAGTGTAAATATTAAAAGTGTTGTCTCAATGTCTCCATAAAATCCTTAATTTATAGGATAAGAAGAGACAATGCCACATGTGTAAAATTGAGTAATAAAATCTTAGAACAATGAATATGGACAACCCACCTGCTCAGGAAAATAGTTGATCGAGTAATCTCAATTTGATAAAGAATGATCCTTAATCCTGTCCTAACATTGAATGAGATAAACATGTTGAGGAGGTCAAAGGAATAGTTATAAATGCCAAGAGTTCTCATTCCTACTCCTACAACAAAAAATATTTTACCGGTATTGTGTCATAATCTTGCAAGTGGAAGACTTATAAAGTTTGTATAACTAATCATTATATTAGGGTTGATCGACTATTTGATGTCATGAAACGCAAGCCTGACCGTATGACAATCACATATATTATTTGTAATTATTATTGATCAAAGGCGGAAATCTGATAAATTGATAAAATAGAATCTAGACATAAATTAAGAAGGATAATTTATAATTAACACATGATTGAATCTTTGCCCAAGAATTCAAAGATGTTATAAGGAATCTTAAGATTTTGAATTCTCATTCTCCTCTGCAATAATGTTTGGTCAAATAGTGTAACAAGCAAAAATTTGCACAAGAAAAGATTGCTGGTCTTCTCAGTGTGGTCGCATCAAAATAATTTTAGAGCGTTTGAAAGTTAGTTGACACACAGACGATATTCTATTTGTCAAAAGGAAAAAAATGAAAAAAAAAAAATTAATCAATTAAGGGCGGTTCTTGTTCACTATAGGATCATATTCGATGTATCCATAGAAAGTCGAATGAAGAGAAATTATGGTAGAACATACAAAAACAAGTTTTCGAACATAGAGTGAACATATAAAAAATTAAAATTTTCCCCAAAAAAAATAATTTTTCGAATAAAGAAGCACAATTGAATTCTCAATTGAAGAAGACAATGAAAATCATGTTAAAAATTTCTAATATGGGTTAATATTAATTATGCTTTCATTTCATAAAACTAGGTAATTAAATAATTTAATATCAATTTACAGGTAAATTTAAGTGATTAATAAAAATAAGTTTAATATATTTAAAGGTTATTCTAATGTGAGTTTTTGGTTACCAGACCCAAGTAATATTTTATAAATTAGTTAGATTCTCACTTCAAAACTTAATTTTTGATATATTTACCTAATCAAAACCGTCATAAAAAGGCTTTTAAAACATAAGATCTATCATAACCAAATCATTTGAATGTTTTCAGGTTTTAAGGAAGAGGTAGTACGAAGAATGTTATTATTCTACATATTCATAACATCGTTAAATTGTAATTGAAATCATTTGAATGTCATGAAGTTGTTCAAATTACATATATTTTTTGCACTGTTAATTGTTGCCCCACTAAAATATATTCTGGTTACTTGCTTTATTTTGATTCATGCATGTGAGGATCCCCAATAGAATATGCCAACTAGATGCGCAATTTGAACTAAATTATGCGACTCCTACGGCTGCTTCTTGACATTTTGCCTACTAAATACAATAAACGATGTTAATATGATAATTGAAGAAACAAGCAAACATGCCACACTATATAAAGTATATTTTATAAATTACTTCACTACTTTGTAGGAATAAAAATTCTTGGTCCCGATCGAATCTAATCCTATATAAATATAAACAAAGCTTTCATTGCTAGTATAATAAAGTTCCTTCGGCTGTTACCTCACCTAATTAGTTAGCTAGTTTAAAGAAGATGAAATGAATTAGTGATAGAGGAAGAAGTTTGGCAGTCAGCTTTCATGTGAATAAGCAGCAATATTTAATCTGTGATAAAGCAAAATAATTTACTTCCGTGTCAAAAGTAAAACTATATTTGATTGGTTCTATCATTTTAATTTTCCATTTTCCATTTCCCATTTCCCATTTCCCATTTCTTGCTTATTAATTTGCATGCGTGAGAATCAATGGTGCATGTTAATCTGTCAATCTCGACTGAATTATTATACGAATCTAATGATGAAGTATTTTGAATTTTTGTAGTAAGAATATAGATGATAAGTAAAGGACAAATTGTGAGATTTGGAGTCTTATGTATAAGTTTCAAAAACTAGGGCACCAAAAATCAACTTTCGTTAAATACATTAAACATGTTGTTTGATGTAATTATTATTGTTGAAATATTTTCTTTTGGAATCTCGACTGAACGGGGATTGAACTTTTGTTTATTGAAAAGGAAAGAAATGTCTAATAAGGAAATAGTAATAAAACTTATAAGTTATAACGAAGGCTTTAATAGAGGCACTTGAAAATTTGATGATTCCCAAAGTTATTATTCAAATGCTAGTGTTGGTGACATCCCAACAAGTCTATCTAAAATTATTGCTAAGTGCCAAAATTACAGAGTTAAGTTCATACATTTTTGTTCGATGAAATTGAAGAAACTTTCAAAATCAGTATCTCAAAAAAGTAATACCAAGTGACATATATAGTTCAAGGTAAAGAGGATCTCTATTATGATATATATCACATACCTAAAATTTTAAGGTTGTAACAAAAGAAGGGTCACTTACCAAAAAAAGATATAAACAAAAGAAGGGTCAACTAATTAATAGTAAGATTTTAACTCTTTTTAGCAGTTTTAACAAAAACATGCATTATATAGATCAAGTGGTACAATCCTTCGATTAATTTGGGTGTAAAAATGTGTACAACAATCCTTCAAGCGTTAAAAAGAGAAAGAGAGAGAGAGAGAGAGCTATCTTCTAATCTTTCTTCATGTGTTCAACGAACTTTCTAAGTAAAGGTTGAGAAAGTTAGCTTGAGAGGGAGCAGGCGGCGGGGACATGAATATAAGGAAGGGCAGGTGAAAGCATTTATGATGAATTGGTGTTGGTTAAACAAGGCCAAAAGACTTATTCTACCTAAATTTTGGTGAGTTTCTAAAGTTACACTATAAGAATTTCAAAAATTCAAAATCTTATCTATATATTAACTTTTATTATAATTTTTGTTAAGGTAATAATAAAGTTGTTTTTTACTAATAATATTAAAAAATATAAATTTATTCTTTTTCTTTCTAAATTTTAAAAATTAACAATTTTCATCTTCATCATATATATATATATATATATATATATATAATTTTATTTAGATTAAATTAATATTTTATGGATGGCCTGTTATCATTATTACTTGAATCTGTTAGGCCAAAAAGATGGTCCCCAATTGCACAAATTACCAAAACCCTTTTCAGGCATTTTATAGACTTAAATCACCATAAAAATTTTCAATTAAGAAATACAATTTTCTCAAGTGTGGACTTAAAAGAGAGAGAGAGATTCAGATTCATGAACTTCAAGGTTAATTTTCGGTAGATATATTTAGATATATAAATTGCGTAGCTCCTTCATGTCTTAGAGACAATCCAAACTCTTGGGAGCTATAGAAATAAGAAAAACCTGAACAACTTCGAAGAGAGAGAGAGATGGGAAGGAGTCCTTGCTGTGCAAAAGAAGGGTTGAATAGAGGCGCATGGACAGCTTCTGAAGATAAAATACTCACTGAGTACATTAAAGTTCATGGTGAAGGAAAATGGAGAAATGTACCCAGAAAAGCAGGTAACATATACATAAACATTTTAATGTCTTTTTGTCTACACAGAGAGTAGTTTGAATTGCCAATATATGGTTGACTGTTATAATTTGCAGGATTAAGAAGATGTGGGAAAAGTTGCAGACTGAGATGGTTGAATTATCTGAGACCTGACATTAAGAGAGGCAACATTACTCGCGATGAAGAGGAACTGATTATCAGGCTACACAAGCTCCTGGGAAACAGGTTCATTTCTTTTTTTTTAACTTCAAGGCACTAAATTAGATTGATGAAAAATAAAATTATTGAAGGTGAAGTTTTGACAGAGAGACTATGAATGTGGTGGTCTTGCAGGTGGTCTTTAATTGCTGGGAGGCTCCCAGGGCGAACAGACAATGAAATCAAGAACTACTGGAATACCAACATTGGAAAAAGATTACAACACCACCATCAAACTAACCCTTCATTGCCATCGAAGTCTCCGAAGATTGATAAAGATTCCGATTTGATTTGGACAAAGGCTTCAAAGTGTCACAAAGTGGTTATTAGTCCCTTAGAACCACAAAATTCTGATGAAATTGACCAAGTTATTGACAGTAAGCAACAAGCAGCTGGAGCTGGAGGCTCCGTGGTGGTGAATGAGAGTGAGGATGACGTTCATTATAATGTGAAGGGAGGTGAAGCGTTACCGAAATTCAGTTTCCAGGAGAATAATCTATCGGATTTCATGGTGGATTTGCAAATGGACGAGCATTTACTGTCATTTCTCTACTCAGATTTCTCACAATTATCATATTTTGAACATAATATTAATAATGGAGGTCCTAGTAGTAGTACCGCAATAAGTGACAAAGGCTGTTTAGGTGATGATCGTCATCCGAATTCTAATCAAACCCTTTTGTTTTGTGAAGAGAAGAAGAAGCTCCATGGTTCGGATTTTCCCCTGATGGACTCATTAAGCGGCTCCGACTTTGAGTGGTTTCAAGCCTAACTAATTAGCTAACTTAGTTAATAATATTGTAATTATTAATATTGTATACGACTTTGTCGAGATAATTAAAGATGCAGCTACTGTAAAACAATGTGATTTCCATGTGCAAAAGAATATCTCTTTCTCTTTCTTTGAGCTTGTCGTTTGCAATGTAGAGAGCAAATTAAATCAAGACTAGCTACAATTTATAAATTAATTCATTTGAATCAAAACTCTCTCAATTCTCCCCCCTTTTTTTTCATTATTTGTTTGTTCATTGGCCGGTGACAAGAGATCGTGCGCACATGAGATTAAAATGTGAATAATCTAAGCCTTTATTATTAGTGGTAGACCCCAAAGGGGATCAAAAGTGTTCAACTGGCCCTTAGGTTAAAAAATAAAAATAAAAATAATAATATTATTATGTGTATAAAAAATAATATGTTATTACATAATTGAGTATTATTTTTATTTTAATTTTTAATTATCTAATCACATAATAATATATCATTATTTATGTATATAGTACTATTTAAAATAATTAGCATAAATATATAAAAAATATCCATATAATCTTTAAAATTTTAAGTTGATATTTCTTAATATTTTTTATTTTTCTTAATTGATGTTTTATATTTTATTTTTAATATTGTAAATTATTTTATTTTTATTTAATTTTAACGTTTTAAATTATTTTACAAGGATCCATCATTATCCACTATGGATTTTTTTTTTAAAAAATTCTGATGTACATAAAACTCATAAAAGTATCCGACTTTAAAGGAAAAAAAAGGATGAATCAAGATATAAATTAAGATTTTTTTAATTTTCGAATACGTATGTTCTATAGTTATAACTAATAAGAAGATTTAACATGAATATTCTTATTTTGAATCTTAAATAAGCTAGGCTTTAGGAAAGTAAAATAAAATAAAATAAAGAAAGGGAAGAAATTTAAGTTTTTAAATTAAGTCATTGAAAGATGTGGAAATAATTATCGCAATGTCAATTCCAAAGGAAATTAGGAGGCTTGAAAATGAGCCTCTTGTAATGATTTTAGTTTGAAAATTAAACAAAAAAATAGTGCTGTTTTTGGTTTATATAATTAGTAATTTGACAAGCACCGAAAATCAAATATTTGTTGCACTTCAATTGGCCACTTCTTTTAGAGGAAGATAACGTAATCCCATTAAGACTAGACAGGAAAAATAAAAAATCTAATCTCCAAATAATTTAATATATATTGTACATTCATGTGCTGATGCTGACCAGATACAAAGACAATTGCATCAATTATTATAATAACCATTTAAATAAGGGTTATGTTGGATTTTTGTATATACCCTTTAAATGAATTGAAGGGTTTTTTTTTTTAAATAAATAAATACTATAATTAATTGAGTTGTTTTTATTATATAGTATTATAAGTTTTCTGTTGATATATATTAATTTTATTTTATGAAATCAAAGTTTAAGGGATGGAAAGCATAATTATGAAATGCATGTCGCCATGACACTCATTTCAAGATTAGGTGTAAAAAATATCTATAGTAAATCAAGGCACAGGCTGCTCCATTTAGACAGTCTCACATTTTCCACACATTTTGCAATAAAATCCGACAACTTTGCATCACAATGTACGTAGTACAACGTCTTATTATTTTGTTGTTGGGTTTGGAACCCTCAAATATTACTCCTTTTGTATTATTTTGTTCTTGTTTTTATGTAGTATTACGTTCTGCACATCGCGCATGTTTGGTTATAGCTTATAACCAAAGACTAGCCACGGGTTTATCTCTTAAACCCAAAACTTAACCGTGAGTTTCATACTAATCATTCTGTATTTATGGTTCTAGCTAGATTGAACTAAAGTTCTAACTTATTATTTTTAATTGAAATTACATATTATCATAAATAATTAATATAAATATCAGTTATCAAATTTGTCTTTTTTATTAAAATTATGACAATATCTAGAACTATTTTATAAAATAATATGACCATCTTCTTCTTTCTTTGTCTTGTTTTGTTTAGTCTTCTCTCAACTCTTTTATTTAGAAAATCACTATAATCTCTAACTATTTTCTACAAATTCATGCAGCTTATCTTCAATGTCATTTCAACTTCTCCTTACTAACTAAATCTTAAAGACATAGACACAAGACCATTAAACTTGCAAGAAACCATTTGAATCATCAGAAACCATCATAATATTGAGTCTCAAAACCTAGGTGCTCTGACTCACAATTTCACATGATGATGATGAGAACTATTCTTTTAATCTAACTTTTATGTTCATTTGTATTGATGCTTATTGATACTTGAACTTTATATCATTTGTGATTGTAATTGTTTCTACCCAAGGTCTCACTTGTCCAACTTTTTAGTCTCAAGCTCTCAACTTCTTCACTTTTCATGTAACATTTCAATTCGAGATTCTATAACTCTTTTTCAAAATCATTCTACTCTTGTTTCTAATTTTATTACTATTGATTTGTTTTCTATTTTAGATTAGAATTATGCAAACAATGTTAAAGGTTGGTGCTTTGGATCTAACTTCTGGTTCGATGGAACCATTAAAGTTTGAAGCTCACTTAAAAAGGTTTTTGTCTTTTATATGTGCTTATATTACTTTGTGTTTGAGTTACTTGGTGTTTGTTTTTGTGGAATATGGCTTAAAAACGTATTAAGGAGAGTTTGGTCATTATAGGACTTATTAGGGTTATTAATGTCATTTTGTACATTGAGGGCAGTATGGTCTTATACTGAAATGTAACCCTAACTATATTAAGGTGAGCGCTCATTTGATTGATGTGAGTCGGCTCCCTGGTTTTCTCTGCTCTGGTTTGCGATTAGGGTTTGCTGTTCTGGTTCTCTGATTTAGTTGAGCCGAAGGAGAAATCTCCTTGTTTTCTCTGATTGTGTATTTGTCTTGAGTCTGGAAGAAGGCTTGTTAGGAGGCATTATCTTGCGGTGTATTGATATCGTGAGAGGTTCATCGGAGGGTATTCTGTAAGCTGTAATCGCTTGTGTTCTATAGTGGATTCGACTAGAGACTTGTCTCTGCCTTGGATGTAGGGTTTCAAATCGAAACCCGAACCAAGTATTTCTTGTGTTCTTTGTTCCTGTTCTTGTTGATTTCGTATTCTGGATTGTTCTGTTTGGTTACTTGGTAATCTGAATAATCTAAAAGAATATTCTTAACAAATCCTAATTAGTTCTAACAAGTGGTATCAGAGCCAGTTAGGGTTTTATGTTGTGAATGTTCTGGTGATCGATTTCTGGTGATATCTTTGAATTTTTGCTTTAATATAATCTTTCTGATATTACTAATCTTGCTTCTTGCCTAAAGATTGTAAAGTAAATTGTTAGACAGGAAGAATGGGTTCAACCAGAATCGATGTCGATAAATTTGATGGCAAAGGCGATTTCAACATGTGGAAAAAGAAGATGTATGCGGTACTGGTGCATCAGAAATGTGCGAAGGCATTGGGAAAACCATCTGAGTTCCCGGAAGGTATGACTGATGTTGAAATAGCTGAGGTAATGGAAACAGCCTATAGTCTATTAATTTTGCATCTGTCTGATAATGTGTTGCGGAAAATTGATGATGCTGATACTGCTGCAAAAATATGGTTAAAACTTGAATCCCTATATATGACTAAATCATTGATAAACAAAATATATTTGAAAGAACAGTTGTTTGGTTTTAAAATGGACCCCTCTAAGTCTTTAGATGATAATCTTGATGAGTTTCACAGAATTGTTATTGATCTGAACAGTATTGATGAAAAAATATCAGATGAAAATCAGGCAATAATAATTTTGAATGCTTTACCTGAATCTTTTAGGGATGTTAAGGCTGCTATTAAATATGGGAGGGATTCCTTATCATTGGATGAAGTCCTAGGAGCCCTAAGGTCTAAAGACTTAGAAATAAAATTTGAGAGGAAATCCATTGGGGAGGGTCTTCAGATTAGGGGCAGACAAGAAAAGAGGAATAATGCTATTAACAAGAAGACATCTAGGTCAAAATCTAGATTTAAGAAAACTTGCTGGTTATGTCATAAGGAGGGTCACTTCAAAAGAAATTGTCCAGAGAAAAAGAAGGTCCTTTCTAATAAAACTGAAAATCTAGAACTAGCAAATTTTCTTGAGGGGTATGAAAGTGCAGAAGTGTTAGTTCTTTCTGAAATAGGGTTAGATGAAGAGTGGGTAATGGACTCAGGTTGTACTTTTCATATGACTCCTAAGAAAGAATGGCTTACTGATTTAAAATACATAAATGGTGGGAAAGTTTTGATGGGGAATGATGACTCCTGTGATGTGACTGCTATTGGTAATGTCAAATTCCAAATGTTTGATGGTTCTATAAAAACTCTTGAAAATGTCAGGCTAGTGCCTAAGTTAAGAAGAAATCTGATTTCTCTTGGTTCACTTGATTTGAATGGTTTTTCATATAAATCTGAAAAAGGAGTTTTAAAAATCATGAAAGGTTCCTTAGTTGTAATGAAAGGAAAATTATCAAATGGGTTATATATATTAGATGGTAGTGTGGTGTCTGATAATATGCATTCTGCTCATGATAATTTTGATGAAACAATCTTGTGGCATAAAAGACTTGGGCATATTAGTATGGCAGGCTTAAATGAATTGTGTAAACAAAAACTTATTGATCAAAATAAGCTTTCTGATTTGAAGTTCTGTGAAAACTGTGTGCTTGGTAAATCTCATAAGTTAAAGTTTTCTACTGCCACATGTAGATCAAATGATATACTTGAGTATGTGCATTCTGATTTGTGGGGTTCTCCTCATGTTCCTGATTCATTATCTCATGCACACTACTTTATGACACTCATTGATGATTACTCTAGGAGAGTATGGGTTTATTTCCTAAAACAAAAGGATGAGGCTTTTGAGTGCTTTAAAGACTGAAAAAATCTAGTTGAAAATCAAACTAACAAGAAAATTAAAGTGCTTAGAACTGACAATGGCCTTGAATATTGCAACAAACTTTTTTTATGATTTTTGTAAGAAACATGGAATTCTTAGGCACAGAACATGTAGTGAAACACCACAGCAAAATGGCCTGGCTGAGAGAATGAATAGGACTATCCTAAATAAGGTTAGGTGCATTCTAGCTGATTCTGGATTAGACAAGAAATTTTGGGCTGAAGCTGTGGCAACTGCCTGCTATCTAATAAATAGGTCACCATCATCAGCAGTTGGGTTTAAGACTCCAATTGAAATGTGGTCAAAAAGACCACCTTCCTTACATCACTTGAAACCTTTTGGATGCCTTGCCTATGTGCATGTTAGTCAAGGTAAGCTGAACCCAAGAGCTTTAAAAGCTGTCTTTCTAGGCTATCCCACAGGCACTAAGGGCTATAAACTATGGCTGTTAGAAGAACATAAGTGTGTTGTGAGTAGAAATGTTACTTTTAATGAATTAAAATTCTACAAAGATCTTTTCTCTTCAGAAAGGAAAACTGGGCAGGTTCAGTTTGAGGTGGAGACACCTGTGTCTAGACATCATAGTGCTATAGAGTCTGCATCTCAGTCTATAGAGTCTGGTGAGGGACCTGATTTGGGTTTGGATTCAATTCGTACTTCAAAGTACGAAATCTCAGACTTGAATCAGCAACTCTCACCTCAAAGTCAAGTTCAGTGTCCTCATAGCCCAGGAGAACAAAATCTCTCTAACTATAAATTAGCTAGAGATAGGCCAAGAAGAGAAATAAGACCACCCTCTAGATATGCTCATGCTGATCTCATCTCTTATGCTTTTCAAATTGGAGACTTGATTGAGATGAGTGAACCTTTGAATTACACCCAAGCCTGTGAAAGTAAATATAGCTCAGATTGGTTAAGAGCAATGGAAAGTGAGATAGAATCTCTGAAAAGGAATAACACCTGGACTCTGGTTGATAGACCTCTGAAGAAAAAGGTAATTGGATGTAAGTGGGTCTTTAAAAGGAAGCCAGGTATTCCAGGAGTAGAACAGCCAAGATTTAAAGCAAGGGTAGTGGCAAAAGGCTTCTCACAAAGAGAAGGGATAGACTACCATGAAGTATTTTCCCCTGTTGTGAAGCATACCTCTATAAGACTCATATTATCTGCTGTTGTGTTATTTGATATGGAACTGGAACAGATGGATGTTACAACAGCATTCCTGCATGGAAATTTGGAAGAACAAATTCTGATGGAGCAACCTGAAGGCTTTGTAAAACCTGGAGCTGAAAACAAAGTCTGCCTGCTTCACAAATCTCTGTATGGGCTAAAGCAGTCTCCTAGACAATGGTACAAGAGGTTTGATGAGTTTGTTCTGTCTATTGGTTTTTTAAGATGCAATTATGACCATTGTGTGTATTATTTAAAGTCTGATGCTGGATGCTATGTTTACTTGCTTTTATATGTTGATGATATGCTTCTAGCTTCCAAAGATATGTCTGCTTTGATAACCTTGAAACAAATGCTGAAAAGTGAATTTGTTATGAAAGACTTAGGGTCAGCAAAAAGAATATTAGGTATGGATATTGAAAGAGATAGAACAAAAAGATCTTTATTTTTATCACAAATAGGATACATTAAAAGGATTTTAAGCATATATAATATGTCTGAATCTAAGCCTGTTAGTATTCCTATGGGTGCTCATTTTAGATTAAAATCTACTGTCAGCCTATCTACTATTGAATCTGAATTCATGAATAAAATACCCTATTCAAATGCAGTAGGTAGCTTGATGTATGCAATGATTGGTTCAAGACCTGATATTGCCTATGCTATTAGCTTAGTAAGTAGATTCATGAGCAATCCTTGCAAAGATCATTGGTATGCTGTAAAATGGTTAATGAAATATCTCAAAGGTACTGCAGACCTTGGGTTATTGTTCACATCTGATCCTACTAACAGTTTACTTGTAAAAGGATTTTGTGATTCAGATTTTGCAGCTGATTTGGATAAAAGAAGATCTTTAACTGGCTATATTTTCACCTATGGTGGAAATATTGTGAGCTAGAAATGCAATTTGCAGTCTATTGTGGCTTTATCCACCACTGAAGCAGAGTATATTGCCTTGACAGAAGCTGTGAAGGAGGCTATGTGGCTGAAGGGAATCACATCTGAACTGGGTTTGAGTTCAGATATTCCTGTGATTTACAGTGATTCACAGAGTGCCATTCATCTTTCTAAAAACAGTGCATATCATGAGAGGACTAAGCATATTGATGTGAGACTTCATTTCATCAGAGATGTGCTGTCCAGCAAGCAAATATTGATTGAGAAAATCATGACTAGTGTGAATCCAGCAGATATTTTGACTAAAGCAGTTCCTGTGAGCAAGTTCAAGGAAGCCTTGAACTCTCTAAATATCTGTCAAAAGCTATGACAGAAATAAAACTGCAGAGAAGGTTTTCTAGTGGAATGCATTTCATCTCCAAATTTAAGCCAAGGTGGAGTTATGTGGAATATGGCTTAAAAACGTATTAAGGAGAGTTTGGTCATTATAGGACTTATTAGGGTTATTAATGTCATTTTGTACATTGAGGGCAGTATGGTCTTATACTGAAATGTAACCCTAACTATATTAAGGTGAGCGCTCATTTGATTGATGTGAGTCGGCTCCCTGGTTTTCTCTGCTCTGGTTTGCGATTAGGGTTTGCTGTTCTGGTTCTCTGATTTAGTTGAGCCGAAGGAGAAATCTCCTTGTTTTCTCTGATTGTGTATTTGTCTTGAGTCTGGTAGAAGGCTTGTTAGGAGGCATTATCTTGCGGTGTATTGATATCGTGAGAGGTTCATCGGAGGGTATTCTGTAAGCTGTAATCGCTTGTGTTCTATAGTGGATTCGACTAGAGACTTGTCTCTGCCTTGGATGTAGGGTTTCAAATCGAAACCCGAACCAAGTATTTCTTGTGTTCTTTGTTCCTGTTCTTGTTGATTTCGTATTCTGGATTGTTCTGTTTGGTTACTTGGTAATCTGAATAATCTAAAAGAATATTCTTAACAAATCCTAATTAGTTCTAACAGTTTTACTTCTCTAGGTGATAAGAAATGAACTCATTTGAATTTGAGTAAATGATTCGAGTTCTCAAGTGAATATTGTCGGTGAATTCCATTTTGGATAGTCAATTCACTTGATAAATGTTTTAATTTTTAACCAAGAAAGCAAGAAGAGAAATGAGGGAAGGTCGAATGTAATAGTAATGGATTGGTAAACATGGGATGGTAATAATGGGGCGTGGAAGTCATCAACTTTATCAAAGGCAAGTGCACAGTTTTAATGGGTTTCATGGTGGGGGTTTTATCATAAACGTTTATACTAAAAAAGAATTTCTACTTTTCTATATAACAGTTTTCATTAATGAAAGTGAAAGATGAGTGAATAAATAAAACTTTTTAAATTTAAATAATAAGGAATCATCATTTCATCAAAATTTCAAAAAAAAAAAAGTCATTTAGCCCTTTTTAAATGACGAATAAGTAAATGACGATAAATATTAATTTTTTAAAGAGTATTAGATACAAAATGTTAAAAGTGCTCATACGAACCACACAAATAAAATAATATAAAATCATAAGGATAGTTTATGCAAATAGCTCAAAATTTTCATACTCATATGTAACTCAATCGTCATGAATGAGACCTTTATTAAGTTAAAAAAGACTAACTTATAAAATAGTTTTTTTCTATAAATCAAAAGACTAGCTCATTTTTAGTTATTGTTGTATTAAGTATTCTTGCTCATGCAACATGATATCATTGTTAGGTTGTTGGTATGACCTCACTTGAACCTCCTACTCTATTTTTTGAGCCAATTAGACACAGCTTCATATTTTGAACCATTGGGCATATAAAATTTTGGCCTCACTCTAATACTATTCCGTTGATCATAATCACACTATTTGTTGTGATTATTTAGTCACACTTCTAACTAAACCTACACAATATTACAAATCAAATTATTTCTATCTTTTATGTATAGCAATACCTTCATAATTAGATTTGCCCTTTTATTGGTTCTTTATCTATTATAAAGGTTTTGTTATTGGTCAAACTGATGTAATATTAAAACTTTCAAGAAAAATATCTGATTTGAGTATTTGTTATGCATATAAAATTTTAACTTATCTAAAAGTTTAATTATTGTACCTCAAGTTTATCCATCTAATCAGTACGACTGAGATCCCCAATTAACCAAAAAAAAAAAAAGCTTTGTTATTATTGACACTTTAATCTTAAGTTAAGTTTAACATAATTTTCTACTATTACTATGATTAGGGGTGAACCTCCAACTATGGTAATATTTATCCTTATTTTGTAAACATCTTGACACTATTTAGTGTTAGTTCTGGTTTTCATTTTGTAATGAATACTAATTTGAACATATTATTATATAAATTTTATTATATTGTAACATATTATTATTAATAGGTTAAAAGACTTATTCTCACATAAAGTATATTATTTTTTCAAGTTTTTATCTCTTAGTTTTGAAAATTTCAAACACCTATCTATGAGCAGTTAAAGTTAACAAAACTCTAATTCTTTAAAATTTAATCTCTCTTCTCTCTTTAAACCCTAAAAACTAAAAGTTTTCCTCTCATATCTAGTTTTAAAAAATGACATTTATTCCCTAAGATTTAGTTTTCAATCTTCGGTGTCATCACCAATAATAAAAAGTCTCCGATGCATCACCATGCTCCAGTGATATCTCTCCTCTTCTTTGGAATTCTGACCAACAAAGTTCTTGCTCGACAATATTCGATGTCACTAATCTTTTTTAATAAAGTAAAGCCCCCAAAAAAGGTCAACAAGAATTGTAAAGATTGATAGTTAGAGAAACAAATGTAATGGTTTCATAGTTTGGGGTCTTTTTAGGAATAAAGAAAAACCTAAGGGTTCACAAAAGGCCAAATGTGTGTTCCACCCAAGGTTTGATGAAATAACAATTCACACCCTTTAAGTTAAAAAAAACAAATTCTCATATGTTATGCACTTTTGTTAGAGAATTTTATTTGATTTTTTTAAAATAACTAGTTTACCCTCTTATTGGAATTATACAACTATCATTTATCTTTAATATGAATGTTAAATTATCAATATATCTTTATTTAAAAATTATTACATAAAATTAGGAAAATATCAAAATTCTAACTAAAATGTTGAATTTTATACAATTCTTTGGAGATGTAACAGTTATTTTTGAAACCACATATGGACATATTAAAATTTTAAAATTTAGAAAATACCTCCAAACTTTTTTTAAAATTTTGTAAAACCTCTAAAACTTTTCATTAATATCCCTAACATTTTAAAAAATTATAGTGTACTTCCCAATATACCTTATTTTGAAAAGAAAAATAGAATAAAATAATTTACACAAAATGATTTTTTTACCCTTTTACTTATCATAATTCACACATCGAAGTGGGGTGATAGGACTTTTTTAAACATAAAGGGTGTGAGTTGTCATTTCGTCAAACCTTGAGTTGGAGAGGGTCCTTTGAACTTTAAATTAATTGGGAATTGCTTGTTCCACACTTCAACAGCCCAAAGATCAGTGAGAAACCAGAACAAAAATCCCTGCAAGTAGCAATTTAATTGTTGACTGTTGCAAGACTCGTATAACTCGGTATTTGATTCAGATAAGACACGATGGCGACCGAGTCACCGAGTTCCACTCGAAAAGGCGAATTATCTTCCACCCTTGAATAAACCCATATACGATTTTGGCATAATTAATCAAAATCGTTAATATTGAATCATTTAATTGGGTTTTATTATTTCTTAAATTCTGTTTTTTCAACTTCGATGCAGTTGTTGTTCACTTTAGAGCCACTGGCGGTGCTCCTATACTTAAGCAGGCCAAGTTCAAGGTGATCCTTTGATCGCTTCATACGTTTTTTATTTGGTGAAGTTATGAGTTTTTTCATTGATCATATGTCAAACCTAGGATTGTTTTCGGGAAATTTTGTTTATGATGAGTTTTTGCATTTGGGTTTTTTAAATAAGAGTAAAATTTATCGTTAAAAGTTATATTT